>NC_079193.1:381817574-382037574 GCF_029499605.1 Hyla sarda
GTCTGCAGGGCAACTAACTTCCACTAGGTAATTATGTGTCCCCTATTTTTTTCATTCATGACATTTCTTCCAAAAAGATGACCTGGTTACCTTAGGCACGGTTCACACCACGTTATGTTAACCTACGGTTCCCGTATATGGCTGGGAGGAGAGGGGGCTTAATCGAGGCGCCCGCACTCAGCTGTATTCGGGAACTGTATTTAATGCATGTCTATGAGCCGACCGGAGTGAACCGCAGCCTCCGGTTGGCTTCATTTTCGGCCGTATGCGGTTTCCCGATCGCAGGCAAAAACGTGGTCGACCGCGTTTTTGCCTAGACATGCATTAAATACGGTTCCCGAATACAGCTGAGTGCGGGCGCCACTATTAAGCCCCGCCCCCTCCTCCCAGCCGTATACGGGAACCGTAGTTAACAAAACGGGGTGTGAACCCAGCCTTACAAAGGCAGTGTATCGTGTGGTAGGAGTAGATATCCCTCATGTAAATATGTGCTAAAAAAAAACACATTGTGGTGACCCAGTACAGAATATAGTATTCTGCATATCCTGTGTGGCAGATTTTGCCTTCAGTGTCTATCTTGGGCCCAAACTACTCAAAACTCAGTATAATGCAATGTTATGCCATGGTTAATGTTCTGGCATTTTCTATGCACCGGTTGCTTTAAGCCTGTTAAACCTCTTGTTGAGGGAGTGTGCATGAGGTAAACCAGGTGATTTGTCAGCCCAATGGGAATCCTCCAAATTTGCCCCACATATAGGGTGGTCAGAGGTCAGAGTAGGAAGACCAGGAGAGAAGTACAGGAGAGTATAGTGTGAGTTGAGGTGCAGCCTGTGTAAAGTCTGAAGAGAGAGTGTGAGGTGATTTTGAGGAGGCTTCAATCTAACAAGTCTAATCCTGCAACGTCAGAGCCTAGCGGTAAGCACTCAGTGCCGGGGATTCAAGTCAGTCAGTCAAGTCAGTCAGTCAAGTCAGTCATTCTGCAGCACTAAAGTCAGCGTGTTTTGCCATACAGCCAGTCAGTCATTTACAGCCCAATTCAAGCTACTACAAGTCCCAGCAAGGCGATAGGCTTCCAAGGTTTACCCCTCACCTCCCTTTGTACCAATCTGAGCTATAAAGGATTTTACCATCTATCCTGTCTCAGTAAAGCCAGTTCTCTGTATTTATTGCCCCACGCCTGGCACAGGAGAAGTTGGCTCAACCTCAGACAGTGTTTAGGTTAACCGTGCCCTGGCGTCACGAAGAGGTTAATTTGCACATTACCTTCACCCGACACCACAACATGAAATAGAATATTTTGCAAATCAACAGAAAATACCACTTTCTACTTACCTATCCTGTGAGTCGGACATGCGGTTTATCCAGTAAGTTGGATCTACCACATGCAGGTTGAAAACTTGCCTTTCGGAGCATGTGGCGGGTGCCCGGGTTCTGGACGGTGTTCAGATCTGCCCGTTATCAGGTGCGTCCAGGTATTTTAGGGATGCACATGCAGGCAATACAGCTTCCTTTCGCATAGTTCCCATTGAGAGAGTGACACGCCCCCAAGTGGTGGTGAATGGAGGAAAAAACTCCTGGCACGATAAGCATATTGGATAAAATTGGGTACGAGATCCCCTGCAGGACTTAAAGGGGTACTCCGCTGCTCAGCGTTTGGAACAAACTGTTTTGAACGCTGGAGCCGGGAGCTCGTGATGTCATAGCCCGCCCCCTCAATGCAAGTCTATGGGAGGGGGTGTGACGGCTGTCACGCCCCCTCCCATAGACTTGCATTGAGGGGTGGGGCATAAAATTGTGAGGGGCGGGGTTATGACATCACAAGCTCCCGGCGCCTGCTCCAGCGTTCAGAACATTTTGCGAAGTGCGGACGGAATATTGTGCCTACATGTCTGTATATTCCTATGTGCTATAGTAGGTATATACCTTTCTAGATTGACCATACCATGTAGGGTTAATCTTTTGTTTTCAGTGTTATTGGGAAGCTGAATACGACTTCCGTGAATGTGAGGGGGGAGTGGCTTTTTTCATGATTTAGTATTTCTTCGGGGTTTTATTCTCTGTCTAGTATGCCTTGATAAAGGGTCCTCCCAAAATGCGTCGGTGCTTTTTCTACTTATTTTTAATTCTCCCATTTGTTCCTGTTTTTAAAGAGACGGAAGTAAAAGTTTCTATTATAACCTGACTGGAGATCAGAGTGCTGGTTCCTTCCCCATGGGATCTGTTCCCTTTTAACTTGCATCGTCGCCTTCCACCAGCAAGAGCGAATTCCCCACAGTTCCCAAAATCTGAAGTCTTAACCTGGTTATAGTACTACACCACTCAACCCCCTAAAGGCTGCCCATACAGGGACACCTATGTCTCATATCCCAGAGGGAGGCTACTCACCTGCCATGGTTGGTGTCTCACTGGTCACTACAGCTCATCGCATCCCGAGTCACTCACCTGTCCCGGTCCCCGGCTGTCACGTCCTGGCTCGCGCGGCTCCGCTCCTTAGGGCGCGCGTGCGCCAGCTCTCTAAGATTTAAAGGGCCAGTGCACCAATGATTGGTGCCTGGCCCAATCAGTCTGATTAGCTCCCACCTGCCCCCTGTCCATATAACCTCACTTCCCCTGCACTTCCTGGCCGGATCTTGTTGCCTTTGTGCCTAGAGAAAGCGTTTACAGTGTTTGCCATACCAGTGTTCCTGACCTCTTGCTATCTCCATTGACTACGAACCTTGCCGCCTGCCCCGACCTTCTGCTACGTCTGACCTTGCCTCTGCCTAGTCCTTCTGTCCCACGCCTTCTCAGCAGTCAGCGAGGTTGAGCCGTTGCCGGTGGATACGACCTGGTTGCTACTGCCGCAGCAAGACCATCCCGCTTTGCGGCGGGCTCTGGTGAATACCAGTAGCAACCTAGAACCGGTCCACCGACACGGTCCACGCCAATCCCTCGCTGACACAGAGGATCCACATCCAGCCTGCCGAATCCTAACAGTAGATCCGGCCATGGATCCTGCTGAGGTCCCGCTGCCAGTTGTCGCTGACCTTACCACGGTGGTCGCCCAGCAATTTCAACAGATTGAGCAACTAGGTCAACAGTTCGCCCAACAAGGACAGCAGCTGTCGCAGTTGACCGCCATGCTACAGCAACTTCTGCCACAGCTTCAGCAGCAACCATCTCCTCCGCCAGCTCCTGCACCTCCTCCGCAGCGAGTGCCCGCTGTTGGCCTCCGCTTGTCCCTGCCGGACAAATTTGATGGGGACTCTAGACTCTGCCGTGGTTTCCTGCCACAATGTTCTCTACATTTGGAGATGTTGTGGGACCAATTTCCTACAGAACGGTCTAAGGTGGCTTTTGTGGTTAGTCTCCTGTCTGGGAAGGCCCTGTCATGGGCCACACCGCTCTGGATCCCGCAATGATCCTGTCACTGCCACTGTACAGTCCTTCTTCGCTGAGGTTCGTAGTGTCTTCGAGGAACCAGCCCGAGCTTCTTCTGCCGAAACTGCCTTACTGAACCTGGTCCAGGGAAATTCTTCTGTAGGCGAATACGCCATCCAATTTCGTACCCTCGCCTCTGAATTATCTTGGAACAACGAGGCCGTCTGCGCGACATTTAAAAAAGGCCTATCCCGTAACATCAAGGATGTGCTGGTCCCACGAGAGATTCCTGCCAACCTGCATGAACTTATCCATTTGGCCACCCGCATTGACATGCATTTTTCTGAGAGACACCAGGAGCTCCGCCAGGAAAAAGACCTTGATCTCTGGGCACCTCTCTCACAGTATCCTCTGCAATCTACCCCTGTGCCTCCCGCCGAGGAGGCTATGCAAGTGGATCGGTCTCGCCTGACCCACGAAGAGAGGACTAGCCGTAGGGATAAAAATTTATGTCTGTACTGCGCTAGTACCGAACATTTCTTGGTGGATTGCCCTATTTGTCCTCCACGTCTGGGAAACGCACGCACGCACCCAGCTCACGTGGGAGTGGCGTCTCTTGGTCTGAAGTCTGCTTCTCCACGTCTCACTGTGCCCGTACTGATTTCTCCTTCTGCCAACTTCTCCTTCTCAGCTGTGGCCTTCTTGGACTCTGGTTCTGCGGGAAATTTTATTTTGGCCTCTTTTGTTAATAAGTTCAACATCCCTGTGACCCGTCTCGTCAAGCCGCTCTACATTTCCTCGGTCAACGGAGTAAAATTGGACTGCACTGTGCGTTACCGCACAGAACCCCTGCTCATGAGCATTGGACTGCATCACGAAAAAATAGAATTTTTTGTTTTGCCCAACTGCACCTCTGAAGTCCTCCTCGGTCTGCCATGGCTCCAACGCCACTCTCCTACCCTTGACTGGACCACCGGGGAGATCAAGAGCTGGGGTACTTCTTGCCACAAAAAATGCCTCTCGTCTGGTCCCAGTCCCGTCAGTCAAACCTCAGTGCCCCCTCCTACACCTGGTCTCCCCAAGTCCTATCAGGATTATGCCGTGCCTCCTCATAGCCCCCGTCCTGGTAACACTCTGCCCCGTGCCAAGCTTCACCCTCTGCCCCCCCTCCCCATTCACACTCCTTCTGAACTGCCTGCCTTTGAAGAGTATACCCGGGACTTCTCTGTCTTCCAGAAGGAAACTCTACAATCGCTCCCTATGTCCTCGTCCCATGTGAAGCGACAAGAGGACAAAAAGAGGGGGAGACCTAAGGGGGGGTACTGTTACGCCGAGCGCTCCGGGTCCCTGCTCCTCCCCAGAGCGCTTGCGGCGTTCCTCTCCCTGCAGCACC
Organism: Hyla sarda; assembly: GCF_029499605.1. Lineage (NCBI taxonomy): Eukaryota > Metazoa > Chordata > Amphibia > Anura > Hylidae > Hyla > Hyla sarda. Next base: position 381,822,328 of record NC_079193.1, read on the forward strand.
CCGGTCAGACCCGCTAACCTGGAGCGCTGCACTGACATTGCCGGCGGGGATGCGATTCGCATAGCGGGACACGCCCGCTCGCGAATCGCATCCCGAGTCACTCACCTGTCCCGGTCCCCGGCTGTCACGTCCTGGCGCGCGCGGCTCCGCTCCTTAGGGCGCGCGCACGCCAGCTCTCTAAGATTTAAAGGGCCAGTGCACCAATGATTGGTGCCTGGCCCAATCAGTCTGATTAGCTCCCACCTGCCCCTGTCCATATAACCTCACTTCCCCTTTCCTTCCTTGCCGGATCTTGTTGCCTTTGTTCCAGAGAAATCGTTTACAGTGTTTGCCTTACCAGTGTTCCTGACCTCTTGCTATCTCCATTGACTATGAACCTTGCCGCCTGCCCTGACCTTCTGCTACGTCTGACCTTGCCTCTGTCTAGTCCTTCTGTCCCACGCCTTCTCAGCAGTCAGCGAGGTTGAGCCGTTGCCGGTGGATACGACCTGGTTGCTACCGCCGCAGCAAGATCATCCCGCTTTGCGGCGGGCTCTGGTGAATACCAGTAGCAACCTAGAACCGGTCCACCGACACGGTCCACGCCAATCCCTCGCTGACACAGAGGATCCACATCCAGCCTGCCGAATCCTAACAGGTATATCCTAGGGCACCTCAGTAATAGTATATCCTAAGGCACCTCAGTAATAGTATATCCTAAGGCACCTCAATAATAGCATATCCTAGGGCACCTCAGTAATGATATATCCTAGGGCACCTCAGTAATGGTATATCCTAGGGCACCTCAGTAATGGTATCTCCTAGGGCACCTCAGTAATAGTATATCCTAAGGCACCTCAGTAATAGTATATCCTAGGGCACCTCAGTAATAGTATATCCTAGGGCACCTCAGTAATAGTATATCCTAGGGCACCTCAGTAATAGTATATCCTAGGGCACCTCAGTAATGGTATATCCTAGGGCACCTAGAACTGGCCCTCATTCAAAGGTGACCAGTTATACCCACTTGTCCCTCTAGTGCTGCAATTCCCTATGCTAGGGTGCAGGAAATGGAATGTCATGGCTTGTATATGTTACTAGGACTGACAGGAAGTCCCATTAGGTTTTAGTGTCTTGCTATAGGGCTCTTGTGCAACTTATGCCCTCAGGCTGTAGGTAACCCTTCCAGTACTTGTCAGCTACTGTCTGAAGTTGTGTAGTTCTTTCCAGTCTGACCACAGTGCTCTCTGCTGACACCTCTGTCGATGTCAGGAACTGTCCAGAGCAGGAGAGGTTTTCTATGGGGATTTTCTCCTACTCTGGACAGTTCCTGACATGAACAGAGCTGTCAGAAGAGAGCACTGTGGTCAGACTGGAAAGAACTACACAACTTCCTCTGAAGCATACAGCAGTTGATAAGTACTGGAAGGATTAAGATTTTTATATAGAAGTATATTTTCAAATCTGTATAACTTTCTGGCACCAGTTGATTTAAAAAAAATCCACCGTAATACCCCTTTAAGGACCGCAATCTTATCAGGAGCTGATCTTGCTTCATCCTGTCCGAGACTTCTGTCTAAGATTCTCAAACTCTCATTTTCACACTCTACACAGGTACCCCATAGATTAGTGTTTCCCAATCAGTGGGCCCAGGCCGGATCATCATTGGCGCTCATGGAGCGCCTGCTCCAGGCCCCGTGCCCACAGGGGCCCCCCGTCACATTCAGACATCCCTGTGTCACGAAAAATCTTTTCAGGACACAAGGATGTCCCGGCGGTTACCTCTCTGCGGCGGCCCCCTCGTTAACTTTAAAAACGCTGGGGCCGCCGGGAGGTGGCGCACATAGGGACGTCACTGACGTCCCATGCGTGCACCCATAGGAGCAAAGCAGAGCGGAGTAGAACATCGAGGAGGATGCGCGCGCATGGTAAGCTACCAGTGGCACGTCATCTTAAGTGTTCCGACCACCGCTCCTATGGTCCCTGGACCTACTGCTATGGCCCATGGGCCACAGCAGTAGATCGTGACCCTGGTCCCCAGGGTCCCCAGACCAGTGGAGCGGTGGTCGGAACACTGAAGTGGGGCAGTACACAGGGATGCAGCCTCCAGCCATACACTATATAGCTAAAGGCTCTATGTCTGTGGGGGAACTATACTGCACCTAATGTGGGGGAACTATACTGCACCTAATGGGGGAGAACTATACTGCACCTAATGTGGGGGAACTGTACTGCACCTAATGTGGGGGACTATACTGCACCTAATGTGGGGGAACTATACTGCACCTAATGTGGGAGAACTATACTGCACCTAATGTGAGGGACTATACTGCACCTAATGTGGGGAACTATACTGCACCTAATGTGGGGAACTATACTGCACCTAATGTGGGGGAACTGTACTGCACCTAATGTGGGGAACTATACTGCACCTAATGTGGGGTACCTGTACTGCACCTAATGTGGGGAACTATACTGCACCTAATGTGGGGGAACTATACTGCACCTAATGTGGGAGAACTATACTGCACCTAATGTGGGGGGAACTATACTGCACCTAATGTGGGGAACTATACTGCACCTAATGTGGGGAACTATACTGCACCTAATGTGAGGGGGACTATACTGCACCTAATGTGGGGAACTATACTGCACCTAATGTGGGGAACTATACTGCACCTAATGTGGGGAACTATATGGCACCTAATGTGAGGGACTATACTACACCTAATGTGGGGAACTATACTGCACCTAATGTGGGGAACTATACTGCACCTAATGTGGGGGGAGCTATACTGCACCTAATGTGGGGGAACTATACTGCACCTAAAGTGGGGAACTATACTGCACCTAATGTGGGGGAACTATACTGCACCTAAAGTGGGGAGCTATTCTGCACCTAATGTGTGGAATTTTACTGCACCTAATGTGGGGGACTATACTGCACCTAATGTGGGGAACTATACTACACCTAATGTGGGGGAACTGTACTGCACCTAATGTGGGGGAACTGTACTGCACATAATGTGGGGGAACTGTACTACACCTAATGTGGGGGAACTGTACTGCACCTAATGTGGGGGAACTGTACTGCCAACCTAATGTGGGGGAACTGTACTTCCAACCTAATGTGGAGGAACTGTACTGCCAACCTAATGTGGGGGAACTGTACTGCCAACCTAATGTGGGGTAACTGTACTGCCAATCTAATGTGGGCCATAGCAGTAGATCGTGACCCCGGTCCCCGGGGTCCCCGGACCGGTGGAGCGATGGTCGGAACACTGAAGTGGGGCAGTAAACAGGCATACAGCCTCCAGCCATACACTATATGGCTGAAGGCTGTATGTCTGTGGGGGAACTATACTGCACCTAATGATGGAAACTAAACTGCACCAAATGTGGGGAACTATACTGCACCTAATGTGGGGAACTGTACTGCACCTAATATGGGGGAACTATACTGCACCTAATGTGGGGGAACTATACTACACCTAATGTGGGGGAACTGTACTGCACCTAATGTGGGGGAACTATACTGCACCTAATGTGGGGGACTATACTGCACTTAATGTGGGGGAACTGTACTGCACCTAATGTGGGGAACTATACTGCACCTAATGTGGGAGAATTATACTGCACCTAATGTGAGGGACTACACTGCACCTAATGTGGGGAACTATACTGCACCTAATGTGGGGAACTATACTGCACCTAATGTGGGGGTGACTATACTGCACCTAATGTGGGGAACTATACTGCACCTAATGTGGGGAACTATACTGCACCTAATGTGGGGAACTATATGGCACCTAATGTGAGGGACTATACTACACCTAATGAGGGGAACTATACTGCACCTAATGTGAGGGACTATACTGCACCTAATGTGGGGAACTATACTGCACCTAATGTGGGGAACTATACTGCACCTAATGTGGGGGGAGCTATACTGCACCTAATGTGGGGGAACTATACTGCACCTAATGTGGGGGAACTATACTGCACCTAATGTGGGGGAACTATACGGCACCTAATGTGGGGGAACTATACTGCACCTAATGTGGGGAGCTATACTGCACCTAATGTGGGGAATTATACTGCACCTAATGTGGGGGAACTATACTGCACCTAATGTGGGGAGCTATACTGCACCTAATGTGGGGAATTATACTGCACCTAATGTGGGGGAACTATACTGCACCTAATGTGGGGAACTATACTGCACCTAATGTGGGGGAACTGTACTGCACCTAATGTGGGGGAACTGTACTGCACCTAATGTGGGGGAGCTGTACTGCACCTAATGTGGGGGAACTGTACTGCCAACCTAATGTGGAGGAACTGTACTGCCTACCTAATGTGGGGGAACTGTACTGCCAATCTAATGTGGGCCATAGCAGTAGATCATGACCCCGGTCCCCGGGGTCCCCGGACCGGTGGAGCGGTGGTCGGAACACTGAAGTGGGGCAGTAAACAGGCATACAGCCTCCAGCCATACACTATATGGCTGAAGGCTGCATGTCTGTGGGGGAACTATACTGCACCTAATGTTGGAAACTATACTGCACCAAATGTGGGGAACTATACTGCACCTAATGTGGGGAACTGTACTGCACCTAATGTGGGGGAACTATACTGCACCTAATGTGGGGGAACTGTACTGCACCTAATGTGGGGGAACTATACTACACCTAATCTGGGGGACTATACTGCACCTAATGTGGGGGGACTATACTGCACTTAATGTGGGGGAAGAGTACTGCACCTAATGTGGGGAACTATACTGCACCTAATGTGGGGGACTATACTGCACCTAATGTGGGGGGACTATACTGCACCTAATGTGGGGTACTATACTGCACGTAATGTGGGGTACTATACTGCACCTAATGTGGGGTACTATACTGCACCTAATGTGGGGGAACTATACTGCACCTAATGTGGGGGAACTATACTGCACCTAATGTGGGGGAACTATACTACACCTAATGTGGGGGACTATACTGCACGTAATGTGGGGGGACTATACTGCACCTAATGTGGGGTACTATACTGCACCTAATGTGGGGTACTATACTGCACCTAATGTGGGGTACTATACTGCACCTAATGTGGGGAACTATACTGCACCTAATGTGGGGAACTGTACTGCACCTAATGTGGGGAACTATACTGCACCTAATGTGGGGAACTGTACTGCACCTAATGTGGGGAAACTGTACTGCACCTAATGTGGGGAACTGTACTGCACCTAATGTGGGGAAACTGTACTGCACCTAATGTGGGGGAACTGTACTGCCAACCTAATCTGGGGGAACTGTACTGCCAACCTAATGTGCAGGAACATATACTGCCAACCTAATGTGGGGGAACTACAACCTAATGCAAGGGAACTATACTACCAACCTAAGGTGGGGGAACTATACTGCACCTAATGCGGGGGAACTATACTGCACCTAATGTGGGGGAACTACTGCACCTAATGTGGAGAACTATACTGCACCTAATGTGGGGGAACTATACTGCACCTAATGTGGGGGAACTATGCTGCACCTAATGTGGGGGAACTATACTGCACCTAATGTGGGGAAACTATACTGCACCTAATGCGGGGGAACTATACTGCACCTAATGTGGGGGAACTATACTGCACCTAATGTGGGGAAACTATACTGCACCTATTGTGTGAGGAACTATACTGTCCTAATATGGGGGAACTGTCGGGGAGGGGGGGGGCATCTTAATGAAGTGCTCCGTCTTCCAGGCAGCTTTAATCTGGCCCTGAGTGGGCCTCCAGCTGTTGCACACCTACAACTACCAGCAAGCTGAGAGTTGTAGTTTTGCAACAGCTGGAGGCCCACTGATTGGGAAACACTGCCCTAGATGTAGTAGGTGAGAGCTATGAGATGTACTGTCAGCTACCACCTTATGATGTAGTCACTAAAAGCCTTAAGTTTCTACATCTAGGGGGTACCTGAGTGACTGGTCCATCTTCAGACTGTAATTGATTAGGGTACCAGTGTATGACTCCACTTTATCTAATATGTAGCATTATTGTGACAATGATCCTGTTTATTTATTTATTTATTTATTTTTTGTCCCCTGATGAATGTGGATACTAAATGGGGTAGAAACCTGTCAGGATGTGGTTTAATGTAACAGGAATTCTCTTAGGATTTCACTTGGGATTCGTATATGATTTACTGAGTGTATTTTCTAGACATCCCTAGTGCCTATCCCAATTTATTTGGTGTACGTATGCTGCCGCACGGATGTTTAAAAATTGAGTTTTCATCTTGTGCTGCTGGTTACATGGTGATTAGTGAATCAGTATATAGCTCCCCTTTATCTAATATTAAACATTAATGTGACATTATTAAACATTAATCCTTTATCTAATATGTAGCATTATTGCGACAATGATCCTGTTTTATTTTAATTTTTTAATCCCCTGACGAACCCGGCTACTGAATGATGGGAAACCCGTTGGGATGTGGAGTAAAGTAACAGGGATTTATTTAAGTCACAACCTTCCACTCAGGATTGGTATTGGATTTATTGCAGTGTTCCCCAACAAGGGTGCCTCCAACTGATGCAAAACTACAACTCCCAGCATGCCCAGACAGCCTTCGGCTGTCCGGGCATGCTGGGAGTTGTAGTTTGGCAACAGCTGGAGGCACACTGGTTGGGAAATAATGATTTATTGAGTATATTTTGTGGACATCCCTACTGTGTATCACTATATATTCACTATTTATTCGGTGTACGTATGCTGCGGCACCGATGATTTTTTGGAATAAAGTTTTTGTTTTTCGTCTTGTGCTTTTTTGACATTTTATGCTCTACTTTTAGGACTTTTCGATGATTACATTTTAAACTGCATTAATAAAACGTTACTTTTTAACACTGAGTTATTGTATCTGCTATGACGCAGACTTTGCTGTTTGCTTCTTTATCTGATACTAAACCGTGAGGATGTAACAATTGGCGCAATTTACGTACAACATAGCGCAGAATTATAGAAACAATTGGGAATACGTTAAATTATAAATTTTTGATTTTTCCCTATAGAGGAAGATAAAGGGATTTTTTTTTTTTTTTTTGTAGACTGTTGTCCCTGAGGCGGCCTCCTCCATCGTGAGCGAGGACGCGAGGAGTGACGGTCAGAGGTGACAAGGACTGCGGGCGGCGAGATGAATGGTCCTGTGTCCTCTGCGCTCCTGACAGTCAGCAATGTTACAGGGACAATCGCTCTATGAATAGTCTCCCCTGTAAGCCGAGCAGCCGCCGCCGCAGGTGTCTCCTTACAGCCTCTGGAAATGGTGGAGATAAGGGAATCCGTCGCCTCGATTACCGAGCCGCACGCCCACCGTAATGTGATACAGCGAGAGGCTCCAGGGCTTCCCGGCCATTGTATGCAGGGGCCACGCTATCATCAGGGATCATCCTGGTGACCTTAATAATATTGGGGTCTTCATACGTGACAGAGGGGTCTCCTCAGGATCAGACCCATGGGGTGATAAAAGATAAAGTCACTTCTTACTCCGTCAGTGTTTTCCAACCGGTGTGCCTCCAGCTGTTGCTAAACTATAAATCCCAGCATATATTCTCACTGACCAATTTATTAGGTACCTCCCCAGTCTCCGGTCACACCCACTTAATACTTTCTACAAGAGGCTGAACACATTACTCAGAGATTTTGCTCCATACGGACATGATGACATCACACAGTTCCTCCATATGGACATGATGACATCACACAGTTCCTCCATATGGACATGATGACATCACACAGTTCCCCCATATGGACATGATGACATCACACAGTTCCCCCATATGGACATGATGACATCACACAGTTCCCCCATACGGACATGATGACATCACACAGTTCTTCCATATGGACATGATGACATCACACAGTTCCTCCATATGGACATGATGACATCACACAGTTCCTGTATATAGACATGATGACATCACACAGTTCCTCCATATGGACATGATGACATCACACAGTTCCCCCGTATGGACATGATGACATCACACAGTTCCTCTATATGGACATGATGACATCACACAGTTCCTCCATATGGACATGATGACATCACACAGTTGCTCCATATGGACATGATGACATCACACAGTTCCTCCATATGGACATGATGACATCACACAGTTGCTCCATATGGACATGATGACATCGCACAGTTGCTCCATATGGACATGATGACATCACACAGTTACTCCATATGGACATGATGACATCACACAGTTCTTCCATATGGACATGATGACATCACACAGTTCCCCATATGGACATGATGACATCACACAGTTCCTCCATATAGACATGATGACATCACACAGTTCCTCCATATAGACATGATGACATCACACAGTTCCTCCATATAGACATGATGACATCACACAGTTCCTCCATATGGACATGATGACATCACACAGTTCCCCCATATGGACATGATGACATCACACAGTTCCTCCATATGGACATGATGACATCACACAGTTCCTCCATATGGACATGATGACATCACACAGTTCCTCCATATGGACATGATGACATCACACAGTTCCTCCATATAGACATGATGACATCACACAGTTCCTCTATATGGACATGATGACATCACACAGTTCCTCCATATGGACATGATGACATCACACAGTTCCTCCATATGGACATGATGACATCACACAGTTCCTCCATATAGACATGATGACATCACACAGTTCTTCCATATGGACATGATGACATCACACAGTTCCCCCATATGGACATGATGACATCACACAGTTCCTCTATATGGACATGATGACATCACACAGTTCCTCCATATGGACATGATGACATCACACAGTTCTTTCATATGGACATGATGACATCACACAGTTCCCCCATATGGACATGATGACATCACACAGTTCCCCTATATGGACATGATGACATCGCACAGTTCTCCATATGGACATGATGACATCACACAGTTCTTCCATATGGACATGATGACATCACACAGTTCTTTCATATGGACATGATGACATCACACAGTTCCCCTATATGGACATGATGACATCACACAGTTCCCCCATATGGACATGATGACATCACACAGTTCCTCCATATGGACATGATTACATCACACAGTTCTCCATATAGACATGATGACATCACACAGTTCCTCCATATGGACATGATGACATCACACAGTTCCTCCATATGGACATGATGACATCACACAGTTCCTCCATATGGACATGATGACATCACACAGTTCCTCCATATGGACATGATGACATCACACAGTTCCCCCATATGGACATGATGACATCACACAGTTCCTCCATATGGACATGATGACATCACACAGTTCCTCTATATGGACAGGATGACATCACACAGTTCTCCATATGGACATGATGACATCACACAGTTGCTGCAGATGAAAATCTCTGTTTCCCCCACATCCCAGCGATGTATTGGATGAGATCTGGTGACTGTGGAGGCCATTGGAATCATGTGACCCCATTGTTCTGTATGAGATGATGTCATGTGACCTCATTGTCCTGTATGAGAAGATGTCATGTGACCTCATTGTCCTGTATGAGATGGTCATGTGACCTCTTTGTCCTGTATGAGATGATGTCATGTGACATGGAGAATTATCCGGCTGGAAGTATCATCAGAGGGACTTAAAATGAAGGGACTTTAAATTCAGGGAGTTTAATTGAAATATTTGATTGTTTGTTTTTACTGTTAATTTTTGCAATGCTAGAGAGGACCCAGCGGTCATGGTACATATTGGCACCAATGACAAAGTAAGAGGTAGGTGGAGTGTCCTTAAAAATGATTTCAGGGACTTAGGTTGCAAGCTTAATCGGGTACCGACTAAGGACGAGCCGGATCGTCCTGAGACGGCAAGCGATGTATGACGTGGGCTCCCGACTCAAGCCCACATCATACTGGCCGGCCCCCAGCTGATTCCTGTAGCTGGGGGCGGCGTTAATAGCCGAAATGCAGGTCACCGCTGTTAAAGTTGACAGCGGTGTCTAAAGGGACATTTAAACCATCCCTGGTGGTCCAGTGGGGTAGCTGGAGGGCTTACCTCTCCTCTGGTGCTGGCTTCTGTGTGGTAAATGATACAGTCTGGCAGGATCAGGGTTTATAAATCGAGCGCAGAGCACACAGATCAATGAGGTTCTATGAAACCACATTGATCTGTATGAGGAATCTAACGATTCCTCCTAAGGAGACTAAAAGTGTAAAAAAAAAAAAGTAAAAAAAAAATCACCCATTAACCCCTTCCTTATTAAAAGTTTTAAATCACCTCTCTTTCCCAAATTCCATATAAAAAATATGTAACCTTAATAAATATAAACATATGTGGTATCGCCACGTGCGTAAATGTCCGAACTATAAAAATATATCATTAATTAAATGGCACGGTCAATGGCGTACACGTAAAAAAAAATCCAAAATCCAAAATTGTGTATTTTTGGTCACTTTGTATACCCTAAAAAAATGTTTAAAAAGAGATTAAAAAGTCCCATCAAAACAAAAATGGTGCCGATAGAAACTTCAGATCATGGCACAAAAAATGAGCCCTCATATATCCCCGTATATAAAAAAGAAAAAAGTTATAGGGGTCAGAAGATGACAATTTTACACACACTAATTTTGGTGCATGTTGTTATTATTTACTTTTTGTAAGTAATAAAATAAAACCTATATAAATTGGGCATCCTTGTAACCATAAAGTAACCTTGTAACCAAAAAGTGTACTGCATAGAATCGGAAGCCCCCAAAAGTTTGTGGTGAAATGATCGATGTCCTTATACAGTAGAATTAGTGGCGCAAAAAATAAGCCCTCATATGGGTCTGTAGGTGCAAAATTGAAAGTGTTACGATTTTTAGAAGGTGAGGAGGAAAAAAAAAAGAAAAATAGAAAAGACCTCCAAGGTAGTATTTTCTGAAATATTCCCTGTACCACGAGCCGCACCAGAGAGGCAGCGGGAGATCAGGGACCTGTACCACGAGCCGCACCAGAGAGGCAGCGGGAGATCAGGGAGGTAAACAAGGGGCTCAGAAGATGGTGGAGGAAGGGCGGGTTTGGGTTCATGGAGACTTCGCTGTTGGTTACCGGCTCTACCGTAGGGACGGGCTGCACCTCAATGGGGGGAAGATGGCTGGAAGGGTGGAGGAGTGTTTAAACTAGGGACTGGGGGGAGGGAACCTACAACATAGAGGGGGAAGATAATGTAGATAGAGGGGGGACTTAATAATGTACCTGGGGGTGGAGCAGAGGGGGAGGGGATAGAATAATTAATAGGGATAGGAGCGGAGGGAGGGGTTAGAATAGTTAATAGGGATAGGAGAGGGGGAGGGGTTAGAATAGTTAATAGGGATAGGAGCGGGGGAGGGGATAGAATAGTTAATAGGGATAGGAGCGGGGGAGGGGTTAGAATAGTTAATAGGGATAGGAGCGGGGGAGGGGATAGGCTTCATACACCATTGAATTACATGTGACTAATGCCAGACGTCTGACCAATAAACTGATGCCCCGGAGCGGTTATGTCTGAGGAGGATTATGACATCGCGGGTATAACAGAGACTTGGTTGGTTGGTTGGGAGGAGTCTGTCTTCATGTAAAGTCCAGTCTGAAGGCCGCACTGCGGGAGGATATACAGGAGGAGACGATAATGTGGAATCATTATGGGTAGAAATATATGGAGATAATAATAATAAAATCCTGATGGGGGGTTTGTTATAAGCCACAAAACATAATGGAAGAGACAGAAGATCAATTACTGAGGAAAATAAACTGCGAATCACAATGACGTGGTTATTATGGGGGAACTCTAACTACACCCAGACAAACTGGGAGACTGAGACCTGTGAATCTCATAAAGGAAACAGGTTACTGACTATAAAGACAATTATCTGTCCCAAATGGTGCAGGACCCAACCAGAGGGGGCGCCCTACTAGACTTAATATTAACCAACAGACCTGACCAGAGGGGGCGCCCTACTAGACTTAATATTATCCAACAGACCTGACCAGAAGGGGCACCCTACTAGACCTTATATTACCCAACAGACCTGACCAGAGGGGGCGCCCTACTAGACTTAATATTAACCAACAGACCTGACCAGAGGATTGGGCTGTGGGAGAATGTGTGCAAGTGGGTAAGTAACTGGCTCAGTGATAGGAAACAGAGGGTGGTTATTAATGGTACTTATTCTGATTCGGTGACTGTTACTAGTTGGGACCACAGGGGTCAGTCTTGGGTCCTATTCTATTTAATATATTTATCAATGACCTTGTAGAGGGGTTGAATAGTGAAGTAGCAATCTTTGCAGATAATACTAAACTCTGTAAAGCAGTAAACACAATAGAGGACAGTGAACTGTGTATAATAGATAACACAATAGAGGACAGTGCACTGTGTATAACAGATAAAACAATAGAGGACAGTGCACTGTTACAAATTAATCTGGATAGGTTGGAGGTTTGGGCTGAAAAGTGGCAGATGAGGTTCAACACTGATAAATGTAAGGTAATGCAACTGGGGAAGAAAAATCCGGGCTGGGATTACGTATTAAATGGGAAAACACTTGGGACGCAAGGAAAAGGACTTAGGAGTCTTAGTTAACAGTAAATTTAGCTGTAGTGACCAGTGTCAGGCAGCTGCTGCCAAGGCAAATAAAATCATGAGAGGCATCAATAGGGGCATAGATGCCCACAACAAGGAAATAATTCTACCTCTGTACAAATCACTAGTCAGACCACACATAGAATACTGTGTACAGTACTGGTCAGACCACACATAGAATACTGTGTACAGTACTGGTCAGACCACACATAGAATACTGTGTACAGTACTGGTCAGACCACACATAGAATACTGTGTACAGTACTGGTCAGACCACACATAGAATACTGTGTACAGTACTGGTCAGACCACACATAGAATACTGTGTACAATACTGGACAGACCACACATAGAATACTGTGTACATTACTGGTCAGACCACACATAGAATACTGTGTACAGTACTGGTCAGACCACACATAGAATACTGTGTACAGTACTGGTCAGACCACACATAGAATACTGTGTACAGTACTGGTCAGACCACACATAGAATACTGTGTACTGTACTGGTAGGACCACACATAGAATACTGTGTACAGTACTGGTCAGACCACACATAGAATACTGTGTACAGTACTGGTCAGACCACACATAGAATACTGTGTACAGTACTGGTCAGACTACACATAGAATACTGTGTACTGTACTGATCAGACCACACATAGAATACTGTGTACAGTACTGGTCAGACCACACATAGAATACTGTGTACAGTACTGGTCAGACCTCACATAGAATACTGTGTACAGTACTGGTCAGACCACACATAGAATACTGTGTACAGTACTGGTCAGACCACACATAGAATACTGTGTACAGTACTGGTCGGACCACACATAGAATACTGTGTACAGTACTGGTCAGATCACACATAGAATACTGTGTACAGTACTGGTCAGACCACACATGGAATACTGTGTACAGTACTGGTCAGACCACACATGGAATACTGTGTACAGTACTGGTCAGACCACACATGGAATACTGTGTACAGTACTGGTCAGACCACACATAGAATACTGTGTACAGTACTGGTCAGACCACACATGGAATACTGTGTACAGTACTGGTCAGACCACACATGGAATACTGTGTACAGCACTGGTCACCAGTGTACAAGAAAGATATAGTGGAGCTGGAGAGAGTTCAAAGACGGCAACCAGGGTAATACGGGGAATGGGAGGACTACAGTACCCAGAAAGATTATCAGAATTAGGGTTATTTAGTTTAGAAAAAAGAAGGCTTAGGGGCGACCTAATAACTATGTATAAATTTATCAGAGGATACAGAGATCTATATATACAGAGAGAGAGAGAGAGAACAAGGGGGCATCCTCTACGTCTAGAGGAAAGAAGGTTTCTACACCAGCACAGACGGGGTTCTTTACTGTAAGAGCAGTGAGACTGTGGAATTCTCTCCCGGAGGAGGTGGTCATGGGGAACTCTGTAAAAGAATATAAAAGGGGTCTGGATACATTTCTGGAGAATAATAACATCGCTGGTTATGTATATTAGATTTATAGGAACAGAACGTTGATCCAGAGATTTATTCTGATGCCATATCTGTAGTCGGGAAGGAATTTTTACCTCTAGTATGAGTTTTTTTTTGCCTCCTCTGGATCAACTCAGTAGGAACTCTTTAGGGTTATAGGTTGAACTTGATGGACTCTGGTCTTTTTTCAACCTTATGAACTATGTTACTATGTAGAAGATGGGTTCACTGTGGTCATAACGGGATGGACATGGTCAGTAACAATACTCAGGTAGGCTGTGGTGTTTATTCTTGGCTCAATTGGTACTAAGGGGCCCAAAGTGCCCAGAAACTGTCCCACCACCACCATTACACCACCAGCAGCCTGATCCACTGATAAAAGGCAGAATGGATCCATGCTTCATGTTGCTTACACCAAATTCTGACCCATATGAATGTCACCACTGGAATGGAGACTCCTTAGGCCAAACAATGTTCTTCCATCTTCCATTCTCCAGTTTTGGTGCCTGTGTGAACTGTAGCCTTTGTGTCCCCCGGTGTGGTCTTCTGCTGGTGTAGCCCATCTGCTCCAAGGTTGGATATGTTGTGTGGTCAGAGATGGTATTGTGCAGTCCTTGGTTGTATCGAATGGTTATTTCAGTTAAATTACAAGACATTTTCCTCCACACATTTTCCCCTCACTGGATATTTTCTTTTTTCCAGACCGATCTCTGACCATAGATCTGCACTGGAGCTGTATACACAATACGGTGGAGACCATAGATCTGCGCTGGAGCTGTATACACAATACTGTGGAGATCATAGATCTGTGCTGGAGCTGTATACACAATACGGTGGAGCCCATAGATCTGCGCTGGAGCTGTATACACAATACTGTGGAGACCATAGATCTGTGCTGGAGCTGTATACACAATACGGTGGAGACCATAGATCTGCGCTGGAGCTGTATACACAATACGGTGGAGACCATACATCTGCACTGGGGCTGTATACACAATACGGTGGAGACCATAGATCTGCACTGGAGCTGTATACAATACTGTGGAGACCATAGATCTGCACTGGGGCTGTATACACAATACGGTGGAGACCATAGATCTGCACTGGAGCTGTATACAATACTGTGGAGACCATAGATCTGCGCTGGAGCTGTATACACAATACGGTGGAGACAATAGATCTGCCCTGGAGCTGTATATGCAATACGATGGAGCCCATAGATCTGCGCTGGAGCTGTATACACAATACGGTGGAGAACATAGATCTGTGCTGGAGCTGTATACACAATAAGGTGGAGACCATAGATCTGCGCTGGAGCTGTATACACAATACGGTGGAGATCATAGATCTGCACTGGAGCTGTATACACAATACGGTGGAGACCATAGATCTGCGCTGGAGCTGTATACACTATACGGTGGAGACCATATATCTGCGCTGGAGCTGTATACACAATACGGTGGAGACCATAGATCAGCGCTGGAGCTGTATACACAATACGGTGGAGCCCATAGATCAGCGCTGGAGCTGTATACACAATACGGTGGAGCCCATAGATCTGCGCTGGAGCTGTATACACAATACGGTGGAGACCATAGATTTGCGCTGGAGCTGTATACACAATACGGTGGAGACCATACATCTGCACTGGGGCTGTATACACAATACGGTGGAGACCATAGATCTGCACTGGAGCTGTATACAATACTGTGGAGACCATAGATCTGCACTGGGGCTGTATGCACAATACGGTGGAGACCATAGATCTGCACTGGAGCTGTATACAATACTGTGGAGACCATAGATCTGCGCTGGAGCTGTATACACAATACGGTGGAGACCATAGATCTGCGCTGGAGCTGTATACACAATACGGTGGAGATCATAGATCTGCACTGGAGCTGTATACACAATACGGTGGAGACCATAGATCTGCGCTGGAGCTGTATACACTATACGGTGGAGACCATATATCTGCGCTGGAGCTGTATACACAATACGGTGGAGACCATAGATCAGCGCTGGAGCTGTATACACAATACGGTGGAGCCCATAGATCTGCGCTGGAGCTGTATACACAATACGGTGGAGCCCATAGATCTGCGCTGGAGCTGTATACACAATACGGTGGAGACCATAGATTCGCGCTGGAGCTGTATACACAATACGGAGGAGACCATAGATCTGCGTTGGAGCTGTATACACAATACAGTGGAGATCATAGATCTGCACTGGAGCTGTATACATAATACGGTGGAGAACATAGATCTGCGCTGGAGCTGTATACACAATACGGTGGAGACCATAGATCTGCACTGGAGCTGTATACACAATACGGTGGAGATCATAGATCTGCACTGGAGCTGTATACACAATACGGTGGAGACCATAGATCTGCGCTTGAGCTGTATACACAATACAGTGGAGACCATAGATCTGCACTGGAGCTGTATACACAATACGGTGGAGACCATAGATCTGTGCTGGAGCTGTATACACAATACGGTGGAGACCATAGATCTCCGCTGGAGCTGTATACACAATACGGTGGAGACCATAGATCTGCACTGGAGCTGTATACACAATACGGTGGAGACCATAGATCTGCGCTGGAGCTGTATACACAATACGGTGGAGACCATAGATCTGCGCTGGAGCTGTATACACAATACGGTGGAGACCATAGATCTGTGCTGGAGCTGTATACACAATATGGTGGAGACCATAGATCTGCGCTGGAGCTGTATACACAATACGGTGGAGACCATACATCTGCACTGGGGCTGTATACACAATACGGTGGAGACCATAGATCTGCACTGGAGCTGTATACAATACTGTGGAGACCATAGATCTGCACTGGGGCTGTATACACAATACGGTGGAGACCATAGATCTGCACTGGAGCTGTATACAATACTGTGGAGACCATAGATCTGCGCTGGAGCTGTATACACAATACGGTGGAGACAATAGATCTGCCCTGGAGCTGTATATGCAATACGATGGAGCCCATAGATCTGCGCTGGAGCTGTATACACAATACGGTGGAGACCATAGATCTGCGCTGGAGCTGTATACACAATACGGTGGAGATCATAGATCTGCACTGGAGCTGTATACACAATACGGTGGAGACCATAGATCTGCGCTGGAGCTGTATACACTATACGGTGGAGACCATAGATCTGCGCTGGAGCTGTATACACAATACGGTGGAGACCATAGATCAGCGCTGGAGCTGTATACACAATACGGTGGAGCCCATAGATCTGCGCTGGAGCTGTATACACAATACGGTGGAGCCCATAGATCTGCGCTGGAGCTGTATACACAATACGATGGAGACCATAGATTTGCGCTGGAGCTGTATACACAATACGGAGGAGACCATAGATCTGCGTTGGAGCTGTATACACAATACAGTGGAGATCATAGATCTGCACTGGAGCTGTATACATAATACGGTGGAGAACATAGATCTGCGCTGGAGCTGTATACACAATACGGTGGAGACCATAGATCTGCACTGGAGCTGTATACACAATACGGTGGAGACCATAGATCTGCACTGGAGCTGTATACACAATACGGTGGAGACCATAGATCTGCGCTTGAGCTGTATACACAATACAGTGGAGACCATAGATCTGCACTGGAGCTGTATACACAATACGGTGGAGACCATAGATCTGTGCTGGAGCTGTATACACAATACGGTGGAGACCATAGATCTCCGCTGGAGCTGTATACACAATACGGTGGAGACCATAGATCTGCACTGGAGCTGTATACACAATACGGTGGAGACCATAGATCTGCGCTGGAGCTGTATACACAATACGGTGGAGACCATAGATCTGCGCTGGAGCTGTATACACAATACGGTGGAGACCATAGATCTGTGCTGGAGCTGTATACACAATATGGTGGAGACTATAGATCTGCGCTGGAGCTGTATACACAATACGGTGGAGACCATAGATCTGCGCTGGAGCTGTATACACAATACGGTGGAGACCATAGATCTGCGCTGGAGCTGTATACACAATACGGTGGAGACCATAGATCTGCCCTGGAGCTGTATACACAATACGGTGGAGACCATAGATCTGCACTGGAGCTGTATACATAATACGGTGGAGACCATAGATCTGCACTGGAGCTGTATACACAATACGGTGGAGACCATAGATCTGCGCTGGGGCTGTATACACAATACGGTGGGGACCATAGATCTGTGCTGGAGCTGTATTCACAATACGGTGGAGACCATAGATCAGCGCTGGACCTGTATACACAATACAGTGGAGATCATAGATCTGCACTGGAGCTGTATACACAATACAGTGGAGATCATAGATCTGCGCTGGAGCTGTATACACAACAGAGTGGAGACTATAGATCTGCGCTGGAGCTGTATACACAATACAGTGGCGACCATAGATCTGCACTGGAGCTGTATACACAATACGGTGGAGACTATAGATCTGCGCTGGAGCTGTATACACAATACAGTGGAGACCATAGATCTGCACTGGAGCTGTATACACAATACGGTGGAGACCATAGATCTGCGCTGGAGCTGTATACACAATACGGTGGAGACCATAGATTTGCGCTGGAGCTGTATACACAATACGGTGGAGACCATAGATCTGCGCTGGAGCTGTATACACAATACGGTGGAGACCATAGATCTCCGCTGGAGCTGTATACAAAATACGGTGGAGACCATAGATCTGCACTGGAGCTGTATACACAATACGGTGGAGACCATAGATCTGCGCTGGAGCTGTATACACAATACGGTGGAGACCATAGATCTGCGCTGGAGCTGTATACACAATACGGTGGAGACCATAGATCTGTGCTGGAGCTGTATACACAATATGGTGGAGACCATAGATCTGCGCTGGAGCTGTATACACAATACGGTGGAGACCATACATCTGCACTGGGGCTGTATACACAATACGGTGGAGACCATAGATCTGCACTGGAGCTGTATACAATACTGTGGAGACCATAGATCTGCACTGGGGCTGTATACACAATACGGTGGAGACCATAGATCTGCACTGGAGCTGTATACAATACTGTGGAGACCATAGATCTGCGCTGGAGCTGTATACACAATACGGTGGAGACAATAGATCTGCCCTGGAGCTGTATATGCAATACGATGGAGCCCATAGATCTGCGCTGGAGCTGTATACACAATACGGTGGAGAACATAGATCTGCGCTGGAGCTGTATACACAATACGGTGGAGACCATAGATCTGCGCTGGAGCTGTATACACAATACGGTGGAGATCATAGATCTGCACTGGAGCTGTATACACAATACGGTGGAGACCATAGATCTGCGCTGGAGCTGTATACACTATACGGTGGAGACCATAGATCTGCGCTGGAGCTGTATACACAATACGGTGGAGACCATAGATCAGCGCTGGAGTTGTATACACAATACGGTGGAGCCCATAGATCTGCGCTGGAGCTGTATACACAATACGGTGGAGCCCATAGATCTGCGCTGGAGCTGTATACACAATACGATGGAGACCATAGATTTGCGCTGGAGCTGTATACACAATACGGAGGAGACCATAGATCTGCGTTGGAGCTGTATACACAATACAGTGGAGATCATAGATCTGCACTGGAGCTGTATACATAATACGGTGGAGAACATAGATCTGCGCTGGAGCTGTATACACAATACGGTGGAGACCATAGATCTGCACTGGAGCTGTATACACAATACGGTGGAGACCATAGATCTGCACTGGAGCTGTATACACAATACGGTGGAGACCATAGATCTGCGCTTGAGCTGTATACACAATACAGTGGAGACCATAGATCTGCACTGGAGCTGTATACACAATACGGTGGAGACCATAGATCTGTGCTGGAGCTGTATACACAATACGGTGGAGACCATAGATCTCCGCTGGAGCTGTATACACAATACGGTGGAGACCATAGATCTGCACTGGAGCTGTATACACAATACGGTGGAGACCATAGATCTGCGCTGGAGCTGTATACACAATACGGTGGAGACCATAGATCTGCGCTGGAGCTGTATACACAATACGGTGGAGACCATAGATCTGTGCTGGAGCTGTATACACAATATGGTGGAGACCATAGATCTGCGCTGGAGCTGTATACACAATACGGTGGAGACCATAGATCTGCGCTGGAGCTGTATACACAATACGGTGGAGACCATAGATCTGCGCTGGAGCTGTATACACAATACGGTGGAGACCATAGATCTGCCCTGGAGCTGTATACACAATACGGTGGAGACCATAGATCTGCACTGGAGCTGTATACATAATACGGTGGAGACCATAGATCTGCACTGGAGCTGTATACACAATACGGTGGAGACCATAGATCTGCGCTGGGGCTGTATACACAAGACGGTGGGGACCATAGATCTGTGCTGGAGCTGTATTCACAATACGGTGGAGACCATAGATCAGCGCTGGACCTGTATACACAATACAGTGGAGATCATAGATCTGCACTGGAGCTGTATACACAATACGGTGGAGACCATAGATCTGCGCTGGAGCTGTATACACAACAGAGTGGAGACTATAGATCTGCGCTGGAGCTGTATACACAATACAGTGGCGACCATAGATCTGCACTGGAGCTGTATACACAATACGGTGGAGACTATAGATCTGCGCTGGAGCTGTATACACAATACAGTGGACACCATAGATCTGCACTGGAGCTGTATACACAATACGGTGGAGACCATAGATCTGCGCTGGAGCTGTATACACAATACGGTGGAGACCATAGATCTGCGCTGGAGCTGTATACACAATACAGTGGAGACCATAGATCTGCACTGGAGCTGTATACACAATACGGTGGAGACCATAGATCTGTGCTGGAGCTGTATACACAATACGGTGGAGACCATAGATTTGCGCTGGAGCTGTATACACAATACGGTGGAGACCATAGATCTGCGCTGGAGCTGTATACACAATACGGTGGAGACCATAGATCTGCGCTGGAGCTGTATACACAATACGGTGGAGACCATAGATCTGCGCTGGAGCTGTATACACAATACGGTGGAGACCATAGATCTGCGCTGGAGCTGTATACACAATACGGTGGAGACCATAGATCTGCGCTGGAGCTGTATACACAATACGGTGGAGACCATAGATCTGCGCTGGAGCTGTGTACATAATACGGTGGAGACCATAGATCTGCACTGGAGCTGTATACAATACTGTGGAGACTTTAGATCTGTGCTGGAGCTGTATACACAATACGGTGGAGACCATAGATCTGTGCTGGAGCTGTATACACAATACTGTGGAGACCATAGATCTGTGCTGGAGCTGTATACACAATACGGTGGAGACCATAGATCTGTGCTGGAGCTGTATACACAATACGGTGGAGACCATAGATCTGCGCTGGAGCTGTATACACAATACGGTGGAGACCATAGATCTGCGCTGGAGCTGTGTACATAATACGGTGGAGACCATAGATCTGCGCTGGAGCTGTATACACAATACGGTGGAGCCCATAGATCTGCACTGGAGCTGTATACACAATACGGTGGAGACCATAGATCTGCGCTGGAGCTGTGTACACAATACGGTGGAGACCATAGATCTGCGCTGGAGCTGTATACACAATACGGTGGAGTTGATATTAAAGCTGTTCCTTATTATTCAGTGTTTTATTCGCCGGTCGTCAATGATCTGATCTTTTCGCCTTCTGCGCTGATCCTTCTGTTTACTCTGAATCCATCCGGACTCCATTAACACTTCCCAGAGATTTATCGACATCTCGTTCTGCAGCGTCTTGTGTCAGATCCAAGGGACCTGGAGGTCAATGATCTGCGGCGGGGGAGGGGGATCAGAGGTATTGATAAATGATTTATCATAATCAATAGGAGCTTTATCGGCTCCAATAGAGGGAGTGAGGACAGGCTGTGGGGGAGGGGAGGGGTTCACATAGTTTTTACTCTGTGTTTTACATATATTTTATGTATCAGTGGTGTCATGTGACTTGGGAAAATGGTGCCAGAGTATTCTTAAGGATATAGTCACACCTGCTGTGTCTGCTGCAGAGTTGATGCTGTTAAATTTATATTTACTTTTATTTTTTTTTATTATTATTATTATTATTATTATTATTATTATTATTATTATTATTAGTAGTAGTAGTAGTAGTAGTAGTAGTAGTATTTGTTTTATGTATTATTATTATTAGTAGTAGTAGTATTTTTTATTTATTATTATCAGTAGTGGTAGTAGTATTTTATTTATTTATTATTATTATTATTTGTAGTAGTAGTAGTTTTTTATTTTATTATTATTATTATTATTATTATTAGTAGTAGTAGTAGTAGTAGTAGTAGTAGTAGTAGTAGTAGTAGTAGCAGTAGTAGTAGTAGAGATGAGTGAACTTACAGTAAATTCGATTCGTCACAAACTTCTCGGCTCGGCAGTTGATGACTTTTCCTGCATAAATTAGTTCAGCTTTCAGGTGCTCCGGTGGCTGGAAAAGGTGGATACATTCCTAGGAAAGAGTCTCCAGCCACCGGAGCACCTGAAAGCTGAACTAATTTATGCAGGAAAAGTCATCAACTGCCGAGCCGAGAAGTTTGTGACGAATCAAATTTACTGTAAGTTCGCTCATCTCTAATTAGTAGTAGTATTTTTTATTTATTTTTTATTATTATTATTATTATTATTATTATTATTATTAGTAGTAGTAGTAGTAGTATTAGTAGTATTTTTTATTTATTTATTATTATTATTATTAGTAGTAGTAGTATTAGTAGTAGTAGTAGTAGTAGTAGTATTAGTAGTAGTAGTAGTATTTTTTATTTATTTATTATTATTATTAGTAGTAGTAGTAGTATTAGTAGTAGTAGTAGTAGTAGTAGTATTAGTAGTAGTAGTAGTAGTAGTATTTTTTATTTATTTATTATTATTATTAGTAGTAGTAGTAGTATTAGTAGTAGTAGTAGTATTTTTTATTTATTTATTATTATTATTATTATTAGTAGTAGTAGTAGTAGTAGTAGTAGTAGTAGTAGTATTTTTTATTTATTTATTATTATTATTAGTAGTAGTAGTAGTATTAGTAGTAGTAGTAGTATTTTTTATTTATTTATTATTATTATTATTATTATTAGTAGTAGTAGTAGTAGTAGTAGTAGTAGTAGTATTTTTTATTTATTTATTATTATTAGTAGTAGTAGTAGTAGTATTTTTTATTTATTTATTTATTTATTATTATTAGTATTAGTAGTAGTATTAGTAGTAGTATTTTTTATTTATTTATTTATTATTATTATTGTTATTAGTATTAGTAGTAGTATTTTTTATTTATTTATTTATTTATTATTATTATTATTATTATTATTACTATTCTGCCACAAATCTCAAATGCTTCTATCTGCTGCACTGTTACTCCAGAACTCATGAGACTTTGCACAGTGATAGACCCATGAGATTTGCGTAACCTTATGTAATGTAAAGGTCATAGGTCACATGGTAAGGCCGCCATCTTGGTTTTTGTGGCAATTTTGCACAATATTCAAAAATCTTCTTCTTTGGAACCGCTAAAGCTCCAGGTATATTATTTTCTGTATGTGGTGACATTATTGCCCTGAGTCACATTTGTTCATTATAAGACTTTTGGTCACATGGTGCGGCGGCCATATTGGATTGCACAATATTCTACAAACATCTTCTCAGAAACTGTTTGTTAGAATAACGTATCATTTGCACACATGGTCACCTCCTGTGCCAAGGTTGTTAAAGCTGGTTCATTTGCATAATCAATATGGCCGCCGCTCGCCAATAGGATTTAGATGGCATTAATATTAATGCACAATTGTTTTTGAATGTGTGTAATATGTAGACGGTTAATCTAAAAGTTATATTTCTTTGCACACTGGTAGATTACTCTCATTGTGTAACACAATTAATCACCATATTTGGCGGCCATATTGGATTGCGCAACATTCTGCATATGTGGTTTTCTATGAAATTACTGGTCAGAACAATTTGAAAATTAGCGCAGAGATTTGTCATTACTGTCTGCACCACAATTAATCGCCAGATTTGGCGGCCATATTGGATTACGCAATATTCTGCAAACTTAGTTTTTGTTGAAATTACTGGTAAGAACAATGTGAAAATTAGCGCACATGTTAATAATTACTTTCTGTACCACATTTGATCGCCAGATTGGGCGGCCATATTGGATTGCGCAATATTCTACAAACATAGTTTTTTCTAAATCCTACTGGTCAGAACCGTGCGAAAATTAGCGCACACGTTTGTGATTACTTACTGTGCCACAGTTGATCACATGGTTTGGCCGCCATATTGGATTTTACAATATTCTGCATCATGGTTTTCTCTGTAATTACTGGTCATAGCAATATGGAAATTGGCGCGCACGTTTGTGATTACTTTCTGTAACACATTTGATTACATGGTTTGGCCACCATAAGGGGTGATAGGAGAAAATGCCCCCCAATATGTATTCTAACATAAAGGTCATGAACTGGCGGCCATCTTGTTTTAGTTGACAATATTCAGTGCCATATTTAAAGATCTTCCACTTTCTAAACATTAAATCTAGAGATATACAAATGACTGTGTAAAGTTACGGTGCTGTAAAATCGTAAATGTTTATTTTAAGTTATTTGTCCATATTATATCATATGTAATAGCCACATAGTGAGCTGACAAATGGTAAGGAAGAGGTTAACATGTTCAGTGTTTCTAAGTAGAGATGAGTGAACTTACAGTAAATTCGATTCGTCACGAACTTCTCGGCTCGGCAGTTAGTTCAGCTTTCAGGTGCTACGATGGGCTGGAAAAGGTGGATACAGTCCTCGGAGACTCTTTCCTAGGACTGTACCCACCTTTTCCAGCCCACCGAAGCACCGGAAAGCTGAACTAATTTATGCAGGAAAAGTCATCAACTGCCGAGCCGAGAAGTTTGTGACAAATCAAATTTACTGTAAGTTCGCTCATCTCTATTTCTAAGTGTTTAGTGTCTTATCAGGAAACAGGAAAAGGAGAAGAAAAAAGAGGGTTGTGAACCAGGCTACTGCTTTTAGGAAAGGGATCCAGGACGCCACTGTAGCACAGGACAGTTTATTATGGTTCAAAGCAATAGGACAACGCGTTTCGGCACCAGCATGTGCCTTCTTCAGGTCAACAAAACAATTAATGTATGGCGTCCTGTAGCCTGTGTTGTGCTGGTGCCAGTTGTTTTATGGCTTCATTTCTCTGACCTCTGACCTGTTTATGAAACCATGTGCAGTTGTAGACTTCCACAACAAGATACTAAGCCAAACTTATTAAGAGGAAGACAATTAAAGGGGTACTCCGGTGGAAAACTTTTTATTTATTTATTTATTTATTTATTTATTTTTAATCAACTGGTGCCAGAAAGTTAAACAGATTTGTAAATAACTTCTATTAAAAAAAAAATCTTAATCCTTCCAGTACTTATTAGCTGCTGAATACTACAGAGGAAATTATTTTCTTTTTGGAACACAGAGCTCTCTGCTGACATCACGAGCACAGTGCTCTCTGCTGACATCTCTGTCCATTTTAATAACTGTCCAGAGTAGGAGAAAATCCCCATAGAAAACATATGCTGCTCCGGACAGTTCCTAAAATGGACAGAGATGTCAGCAGAGAGCACTGTGCTCGTGATGTCGCCAGAGAGCTCTGTGTTCCAGAAAGAAAATAATTTCCTATGTAGTATTCAGCAGCTAATAAGTACTGGAAGGATTAAGATTTTTTTTTGGTAGAAGTAATTTACAAATCTGTCTAACGTTCTGGCACCAGTTGATTTAAAAAAAAAAATACAAAATAAAAAGTTTTCCACCGGAGTACCCCTTTAATCACGTTTGGCAGCCGTATAGGATTGCACAATATTCTTCATACATCACATTGGAGAGAAATGGAAAAAGACGCGGATCACTCACCACTGTTCCGATGCCGTGTTCTTTATTCAGACGGTAAAAGGTGGCTATACATGGACAGATGGTATGGCAGGGCAGTGGATCGTGGGGAGCCCCGTCCAGAGCGACGGCGCCGTTTCACGCCCTCTGGGCGTGAAACGGTGCCGTCGCTCCAGACGGGGCTCCCGACGATCCACTGCCCTGCTATACCATCACGTTCTATACCTATACATGTGATCACATGATTTGGCGGCCATATTGGATTGCGCAATATACTGCAAACACAATTTTCTATAAAATTACTGGTCAGAACAGTGCAAACATTAGCACACATGTTCATGATGATTTTCTGCAACACAATTGATCACTAGATTTGGCGGCCATATTGGATTGCGCAATAGTCTGCAAACATAGTTTTCTCTAAAAATAACAGGTCAGAACGGTGTAAAAAATTAGCACACATGTTCACAATTACTTTCTGTACCACAATTGGTCACCAGATTTGGCGGCCATATTGGATTGCGCAATATTCTGCAAACATAGTTTTCTCCGAGACTGCTGGTCATAACAATGCGAAAATTAGCGCACAATTTCGTGATCACTTTCTGTACCACCATGGATCACATGGTTTGGCTGCCATATTGGATTGTGCAATATTCTGCAAACTTAGTTTTCTCTTAAATTGTCCAAGATCCCCTTCTCCACCATCAGGGGTCACAGCAATCGTGTGTTATAACCCAGCTCTGCAGCTTGGCCACCTGTATTGCTGCTTGCAGCTATATTTATTACTGTTTTTATTTTTATTATTATTATTTTTGTTATTTTATTATTATTACTACCATAATTGTTTAGTAATATTATTAATTATTATTATTATCATTATTTTTTTAATATTATTATTATCATTGTTTTTATTATTATTATTATTATTATTATCATTATTTTTGTTATTATTTTATTATTGTTTAGTAATATTATTAATTATTATTATTAGAATTTTTTTTATATTATTATTATTATTGCTTTTTTAGTATTATTTTTGTTATTATTTTATTATTATTATTACTACCATAATTGCTTAGTAATATTATTAATTATTATTATTATCATTATTTTTTAATATTATTATTATTATTATTTTTGTTATTATTTTATTATTATTAGCACCATAATTGTTTAGTAATATTATTATTATTATTATTATTATTATCATCATATTTTTTAAATATTATTATTATTATTTTTATTATAATTATTATTATTATTATTTTATTATTATTACTATCATAATTGTTTAGTAATATTAATATTATCATTTTTTATAATATTATTATTGTTGTTTTTATTATTATTTTTTTGTTATTCTTTTATTATTATTACTACCATAATTGTTTAATAATATTATTAATTATTATTATCATTATCATTTTTTTATATTATTATTATTGTTTTTATTATTATTATTTTTGTTATTATTTTATTATTATTGCTACCATAATTGTTTAGTAATATTATTAATTATTATCATTATTTTTGGCAATATTATTATTATTATCATTGTTATTACTACATTTGCTAAATGAATGGTAATATTTCCACTGACAGCAAGCAGACATCTTGGAAATTTTATTACAAGTTGCTAAACTTTTTATCATTCAGCAATTAGATCATAAATAAGAAAAAACTAAACCAACTGATACAAAATTGAAAAATGTATCAAAAAGAATGAAAACAAAATCTGAAACTCTGAGGACGGTATCTTTGGTGCGGACACTTTGTACTGGACACAGCTCGGACCCCTAAGTATAGACCCCAGGACTGAGAACCCCCCCCCCCCCAGAGGATCGGCCCCCAGCCTGTAATCCTTAATGCCTGGGGGCCCCAGCGCTGGAGCAGATGATCTGCCAGCCCCGGCTAATGGAATTGTAATTGGCAATTAAAAGCCGTCCTGTTAATTGTGGAGATGATTGTCTGGATGGTGTCTGGGCTTCTGTTATTGTAATTGATTCATCTTCTGCAGATGTCCCGGAAACAAGAACTTATGGATCCTACAGCAACAAAAACAAAGACAACAAAGTCTACAGAAGTAGATACCAAATAAAGTGCTCCAATATATTAGATACTGCAGTAACCTGCCCAGGAGGGGTCACCACTGGCCCACCAGGTTCTAGACGGTTCACCACCGTCCCACCAGGGTCTAAATGGGTCATCACAAGTCCACCAGGGTCTCAATGAGTCACCACTGGCCCACCAGGATCTAAATGGGTCACCACCAGCCCACTAGGGTCTAAATGGGTCACCACCGGCCCCCCAGGGTCTAAACGGGTCACCACATACTCGGCAATATCCCATAGGGGTCCCAGAATATGGAGCAGGCACTCTCACTACAGATAACACTGCACTCTTTAGAGATGTTTTTATTGAGCAGGTGACGGATTTACCTAATGTAGTGAGAGGTTTCCCCAGATTTGGTGGCCCGGACCATAGTATGATGACCCCATAGGGTGAACAAATGAGAAATATTTCTTATTTCCATTAATTCTGTGGAGAAACATATAAGCCCTGGTGGCCAGTGTTAACAGGTATGACACAGCGGGAATCTGGTGGTATTTATGTAGTGGTATAGTTTATCTTGTATGAGTCCCTAGTGGGCACTGCTACATTCTTGGTGGTCACAAGTCATTCACTGGCCTTTCTTAGTGGTCACTAGTCAAACACTGGACAGTCCATGTTGGTCATTAGTACAAACATTGTGCAGTCCATGGTGTTCACTAGTACAAACACTGGTCAGTCAATGGTGGTCACTAGTACAAACACTGGTTAGTCCATGGTGGTCACTAGTACAAACACTGGGCAGTCCATGGTGGTCACTAGTACAAACACTGGTCAGTCAATGGTGGTCACTAGTACAAACACTGGTTAGTCCATGGTGGTCACTAGTACAAACACTGGGCAGTCCATGGTGGTCACTAGTACAAACACTGGTCAGTCCATGGTGGTCACTAGTACAAACACTGGTCAGTTCATGGTGGTCACTGGTGCAAAAACTGGTCATTTCATGGTGGTCACTAGTACAAACACTGGTCAGTCCATGGTGGTCACTAGTACAAACACTGGGCAGTCCATGGTGGTCACTAGTATAAACACTGGTCAGTCGATGGTGGTCACTAGTACAAACACTGGTCAGTTCATGGTGGTCACTAGTACAAACACTGGTCAGTTCATGGTGGTCACTAGTATAAACACTGGTCATTTCATGGTGGTCACTAGTACAAACACTGGTCAGTCCATGGTGGTCACTAGTACAAACACTGGTCAGTTCATGGTGGTCACTAGTACAAACACTGGTCAGTCCATGGTGGTCACTAGTACAAACACTGGTCAGTCCATGGTGGTCACTAGTACAAACACTGGTCAGTTCATGGTGGTCACTAGTATAAACACTGGTCAGTCCAAGTCGGTCACTAGTATAAACACTAGTCAGTCCATGTTGGTCAAGAATACTGTCCCTGACTAGTTGATTTTGGTTACTGGTCATATATTGGCCACTTTCTTTTAGTCTTCAGTGTTTCCCTCAGTTCTTTGATTGGTGTATACAGTGGTGGTCGTACGGTTCCGTTCATTGTAAATAGACTGCACTCTTTCCCAAAACCAGGGGACCAGTGATCAGTCGGAGCCCCGAGTGTTCTGATTCCAATGGTGTTTTTACTTTCTTGCTATGACCCCCAATTCCCGAAATACAGGGGTTTTGCTATTTGACTATATGTACCTTTCACTAGTCAGTTGGGCGGGAATGTTATTGCTAAATGGGTGTGAATGCTTAACTAAGGGGGTGTGGTCATTAGGCTGAGGGGTGTACATCATGTTCAGGGGGTGTGGTTATGAGGCTGAGAGGGTGTGATTCATGTTTGGGGGTGTGGTTGTGAGGCTGAGGAGGTGTAAATCATGTTCAGGGGGTGTGGTTATGAGGCTGAGAGGGTGTGAATCATGTTCCAGGGGTGTGGTTATGATGCTGAGGAGGTGTGAATTATGTTCAGGGGGTGTGGTTATGAGGCTGAGGAGGTGTGAATCATGTTTAGGGGTGTGGTTATGAGGCTGAGAGGGTGTGAATCATGTTCAGGGGGTGTGGTTATGAGGCTGAGGGGGTGTGAATCATGTTTAGGGGTGTGGTTATAAGGCTGAGAGGGTGTGAATCATGTTCAGGGGGTGTGGTTATGAGGCTGAGGGGGTGTGAATCATGTTCGGGGGGTGTGGTTATGAGGCTGAGGAGGCGTGAATCATGTTCAGGGGGTGTGGTTACGAGGCTGAGGGGGCATGAATTGTGTTCATGGGGCGTGGTTATGAAGCTCCCACAGGCCTTCCTCCTATTTAGCAATAACGTCCCCGCCCATCTGACTATTCAGTAAAATCTGCAGCACCTCCACAGGTGGGATGAAGTATGGCGCCGTGTCCATCCACACCAGTGACTCCTAGGATATATAGGAGAATGAGTTTTCTATATGGACGGCCCCTCAGATATAGGAAGAGGTCGGAGGGTCCTCACACTGCGGCGCTGATGGTCACCGGAGATTTTCCTATCTTGTCTTCCAGACTGGAGGCTGCGGATTCTCTTATCGGTAAGGACGGGCGGACGGAGATGAGCTTACGGTTTTTTATTGGAGTCTTTATTCGTTTACCGATCATCATCAGTATAAAATCTATACGAGCGTTATTATCAGCCCAGGAAGCTGACGACGTTACATTGTATAATCACTGCTGCCTCCTTATCGCCGGCTGAAGATAGCGAACCGAGCGGGAAATCTGAACGTTCTTATCACAAGACGTAATTGTCTTCATTAAAATTATATTATTGTTATTATGTGATGATCAGCGGGGAAAAAATAAAGAAATTATAAACATTCATCTCCTCATGTATTATCAGCGACACCGCAAGAGCATCAGAGAATATGCAGCTGTATAAGGAGAATCACTGACCAATACTCCAGAGCTGCACTCACTATTCTGCTGGTGAGGTCACTGTGTACATACATTACATTACTTATCCTGTACTGATCCTGAGTTATATCCTGTAAATCTTTTTATTATAAAAATCTAAAACATAACAGACATAATCAATAATACATAACATAAACTCAGCTTACATGCGCCATAAATATGAAACAAAATAAGACAAATTGTCATTATAACAAAAACTAAACTTTTACCAGCCAGTCCAGTTTCAACTAAAACTAATTACGTACACGTATATATAAACTAATGAAATAATATGTGTACCCCAACACCATACATCACACCAAACTCACACCAAATACACAAACAAAAACTCTGCCATGCCCGGCAATAGGAAATAAAAGCCGTCCAAACCTGGACATAATGAAAATATTGACTAACAGGCAGCAGATACATTACAGACAAAACATACACATAAACATAAACATACATATAAACATACATATAAACATACATATAAACATACATATAAACATACATATAAACATACATAGACTTTTTTTTTTCCTTTTCCTCTCTCTCTCTCTCTCTCTCTCTCTCTCACCCTCTCTCCCTCTCTCCCTCTCTCCCTCTCTCTCTCCCTCTCTCCCTCCGATCCCACACTCGCTCACACCCATCCTCACCACCATCATTAGCGGATATCACACTCATACCCATCCTCTCCTAATATATATTAAAAAAAAAAAAAAAAAAAAAAATTCAAAACAAATAGATCCGGCTGCCTTAACTAAAACGAAAGGTAACTAAACATTAATAAGCATACATATACGGCAATACAGGAATACAGGTAAATGAATAACAATAACAACTCTTTCACTATCTAATCCCAAAGCCCCTCCAGCCCCTCTGGCCATGAGATGGTATAAATGTCCAGTCCAGTCCATAATCCACACCAGGAGCCGGGCATCATGGAGTCCAATATTGTCCATCAATGGCTCCACCCAGCTCAACTCTTACCCCCCATTCCCCCACCCAACCTATTCTATAGCCCCCTATATACATATATACAAGAAAGTAAAAGCAAGGCCTATTCAGCCATGCCACCAAAAGGTTTGCCACACAACATAATTACTTAAACACATACTATACACTTATTAACATAAACATAACTATATACATAACATAACTATACATATAACTATACATATAACATAACTATATACATAACATAACTGTACATATAACTACATTACTATATACATAACATAACAATTGTAAGGCCCAAGTTCAGTTACCTGCAAGCCCTTCATACACTCATTTCTCTAAAACAAAACAAAAAGCTAAAGGTGACATGCGCCAGCCCTCCACCGGGATCAGAGTATGGCAGACCAGATACCAAATAATTTTTAAACCTATCCCTCACCTACTTTCCCTAGACTCACACTATCGCTGCCCCTAAAGTTTAAGCTGTCCCTACACACTGACCCTACACTGACCCTACCACTCTATCCCTAACCAGAATTAAGGTGCCTCCCCCAAAGGGTTCAGCATCTAGGGCACATCAAATGAAAACCCTCTCCATAGGAGAGAAGCCCTACTTGTACCCAATCTGCCATACTCTAAAGACCTGATCTTCCCGAGGTCACCCGTGATATTCCTACAGACCTCCACCTCAGAGAGGACTTTTCGCTGTGTAGATACTAAACACCGTGCATTCCACGTGTGGTACCTAACCACTAAGCTAACTAAAAATAATGTGCACCGATCTCGGCCACCCAGGATCTTGAATGCTCCATAAGCCCACTCCGGATAGGCAAGGCCGGCAAGTTGACTCCAGCCGATGGAAGCGCCCACCCGGTTGTAGACCCCTATATTAAAGGGACAATGAAGCAGGAAGTGGTCCATGCTTTCCAGCGTGTTCCCGCACTCTTCTCGGGGACAGTCCCGGTCATCAGAGCTCCTACACTTCAGGTTGTCCCTTACACATAGCTTCCCCTGAAAGCAGCGCCAGGCCAAGTCCCAAAACTTCTGGGGGATCCGTTTCGAGTTCAAAAGACTTAAACCAACCCTCAGATCCCGACCTGGGCAGTCCCTGAGCACCAGAGGCTTCTGGAAGTGGGTCAACAGAACCCGTTTGTCAAGGGAACGCCTTGACTGGGTCCTGATCTCCCACACTCCCAGACCCCACCGACGTAACGCCTTCAGAGTCGGGGTAGCGTAAGCCGGAAGATATCCATGTGGTGTATGGAGGTCCTTCACTTGCCCTCCTGTCTCCCATTCCTGGAAGAAAGGCCGAAACCACTCCCTGCAGGAGAGTACCCACGGAGGAGCCCTCTCTTTCCAGAGGTTTGCGATGTTGGCTTTCAAGAAGGTGTTCGTTAAGAACACCACAGGGTTTACCATAGATAAACCCCCTAGTCTCCTCGTGCGGTACGTAACCTCCCTCTTGACTAGGTTCAACCTGTTCCCCCATAACAGTTGGAAAAACAGGCTGTAGATCCTAGTGTAGTAAGCCTCTGGTAAGATACATACGCTGCCCAGATAGATAAACAAGGGGAGCAGGTACGATTTGATCAGGTGTACCCTTTCCCTGAGGGTCATAGACCAACCCTTCCACTGGTCCACCTTCTGAGTGGCATCCTGGAGCTTACCGTCCCAGTTTTTGGTGGGATAATCATCCTGGCCGAATGTGATGCCCAAAACTTTTGCTGACTCTTGGAGCCCTGGAAGGGTGTCCGGGAGATCAAACGTGGGATCCCCCCCTCCCAGCCAGAGACTTTCACACTTATCCCGATTGATCTTGGACCCGGATGCCTCCGAGTAACGATCCACCTCCGACATCACCACCTCGACCTCCACCCTCGAGGAGACGAAAATGGTGACATCATCAGCGTACGCCACCACTCTCTGGGCGACATCCAGCTCCGCCAGACTCATCCCGACTCCCGCTAACGGCCCACAATCTACCCTCCGGACGAAGGGATCGATTGCGAACACGTATAACAGCGGGCTCAAAGGACAACCCTGACGGACTCCGGACCCCACCTCAAAAGAGCGGCCAGACCAACCGTTCACCAGTGGGAAACTCTCTGCCCCTGCATATATGGTGACAAGCCAATTCACAAAAGTACTCGGTAAGCCAAATCTCAGGAGGACGGACCAGAGGTACTCGTGGTTCACCCGATCAAATGCTTTGGCCTGATCCAGGGACAACAAGTACCCCTTCCAGAGACCCGCACTACTCCGCTCCACTGCCTCCCTGACACTGAGGACAGCACTTAAGGTGCTTCGGCCCGGAACAGAGCAGTGCTGGGCCCCCGAAAGGAGCCGGGGTGCAAACTTCACCAACCGATTAAACAGTATCTTGGCCAGAAGCTTCCTGTCCGTATTGAGAAGAGCTATGGGTCTCCAATTCTCAATCCGGCTAGGATCTTTACCCTTTGAGAGAAGAATCAGGGCCGACCTCCTCATTGACTTTGGCAAAGTGCCCGAGGAGAGACACTCATTAAATACCTCAGTCAAGAGGGGAGCTAAAGACTCCTTAAAGGTCCTGTACCACTCGGATGTTAAGCCATCCGGACCTGGAGACTTCTTAGGGGCAAGCCCCTCGATCGCCAGTCTCACTTCCTCTTCCCTGATTTCTTCTGCCAAAACATCAAGAGAGGGGTCTACCCCTGGCTCAGGAATGGTTTCAGCCAGGAAAGCCGACATCTTGTCCCGATCTAGATCCTTCCTCCCCAAGAGGTGTGAGTAGAAGGATCTGACAACCTCCAGGATCCCTGATCTGGACCGATTCAGAGATCCCGTACTATCGATCAGTCCTGAAATGACTTTACTACTCACTGACATCTTACAGTTTCTGTAAGGGTCGGGCGAGCGGTACTTCCCGAAATCCCTCTCAAAAACCAAAGATGCGTGCCTATCGTACTGACACCTCATCAGCAAGGATTTCACTCTGGAGATATCCTCTCGGCTACCTCCAGTCGAGACGAGAAGCTCGAGTTTCCTCCTCAGACCCTGATACAGGCGATACCTGTTCAGGGACCTGAGGCTCGAGAGCTGGCGGAAGAACCCCGCAACCCGCTTCTTGAATATCTCCCACCACTCTGACTTACTACTACAAAGGCCCAGTAAAGGTACCTGACTCTGAAGAAAATCCTCAAAGGACTGTCTTATCTCCGCTTCCTCCAGGAGGGACGAATTCAGCTTCCAATAACCTTTACCCATCCGGGGGGTCTCTGAAACATTCAAGGAAAACAAAATCATACAGTGATCGGAGAACTCCACCTCAATCACGGACACTGCGGAAGAGACGGCTTCCTCCTTTAAATAAAACCTGTCTATCCTAGACCTGCAGCTACCTCGATGATAGGTGAAACACGCGTGGCCTGAGGGGCTCCGGATGTGGGCGTCCTCTAGGCGAGCTTCCCTAACTATGCTATTGAGGGCTGTACTGTCATAAGCCAGCGGACCATTGGAGCCTCTCCTATCTTGGGACCTCGTGACAGTATTGAAGTCCCCTCCAAAGATCACTTGCCGACTTGTAAAAAGGAAGGGCTTGATCCTCATAAAGAGGCTTTTACGGTCCCACTTTGTTTGTGGGGCGTAGATGTTAATGAGCCGGAGCTCTTGCCTCTTCATGAGGACATCTAAGATCAGGCACCTCCCCATTTCCAACTCGATAACCCGTCTGCATTCAACAGGAGCGGTAAAAAGGACCGCCACTCCACTATATGGCTCAGCCGCAAGAGACCAGTGGGAGGGGCCGCGCCTCCACTCTCTCCTGGCTTTTACCAGGGAGGCTAGATCTGACAACCTGGTCTCTTGCAGATACAAAATGTCGGCTTCAACTCGGCCGAGAAAATCAAAGGCTGCAAATCTAGCCATATCAGACTTAATGCTGGCACAGTTAATGGATGCCAGCGTCAATGGGGTGAGTGCCGCCATCCTGAGTGATCGAGTTGGATGGCCTATCCCCTTTACCTCTTACCCTTCTTCTTCCCCCCTTCCCCATCAGAAGAAGACCCTCTTTCCTTCTTTTTAGACCTCTTTAGGGGTGCTGACATATCCATCCCACGATCCTCATCTCCTGACCCAGGGGCCACCTGCCCTCCCAAGGAAGTTACCTCAGAAGGAACAGGCTCAGCACCTCCCGGAGGTTCCTCCGCCTCTGAACAAAGACTCTCAGCCTCCCCCTCCAAAGAAAGGGAAGAGTCCTTGCCAAGGGCCCGATACCTATTGGATAGAACGATCAGAGGGGGGTTGGTCAGGCTTTTCCCAGGCACTTGGCCTGCAACACCGGAGGAGGAAGATGATGCCCTGAGTACCCTCTGGCCCTGCCTCCTTCTGCCGCACTTTTGTTTTTCCTTTTGCCCTTTCCCATCTTCCTCATCCAAACTTTCATATTGAGAGGAACTTGAGGAAATGGCCCTATTTGCCTCCTCTTTACGAAGTTTCCTTATCTCTTCACCTAACTCGGCGTCCCCAAGAGCCTCAGCTGTCTTCTCTGAGCCAGCGTCGGGAGCAGGATCCCGGACTACACCTTCTACCAGGGAACTTTCAAGATCCCTGCTCCTTCTGCGCCTCTCCTCCCTCCTAAGCTTAGAGGGGCTCTTGTTCTTAACTTTCTTCATTGGCTCTAGTGCCCCTTCTCCTCTGCTGGTCCCCACCCCAGATGAGGCAACCTCACTGCTCTCCCCATCCCGGGTGGTCACAGCATTGGAGAATGAGCGGGGACACCGGCTAAATGGGTGACCAAGGTCACCACACAGGTTACAGCGAATCCGGCCACAGGTGGCAGCCAGATGACCCTCCGCACCGCACAATGCGCACATCTGCTTAGTGCAGTTTGCGCTAAAGTGTGTGGGATCACCACACTTGTGGCACAGCTTCGGCTGTCCCTGGGAAAAGACTTGGATCCTATCGCGGCCGAGAAAGGCGGCTGATGGAATGTGTGCGACAGTGTTACCTGAACGGCGGAGGCGGACGGAAAACGTCCAGGCTCCAGACCAAATGCCATGTTCATCTAGATTTTTCTTGGGGACGTCCGTCACCTCCCCATACCTGCTCAGCCAGGTCATTATGTCATAGCAAGAAAGAGACTCGTTACGTGTCAGAACGGTCACTTTCTTGACAAAACTCTGGCGGGATACCGCCTTCACAGCGAAATCCTGCCAGACAGGCTCGTCCTTCACCAGTGCGTGATTAGACCAAAAGAGCTCAAGCCCTTCTGGCTTCACAAAACTGATGTCGAACTCAGAGGTACCGAAGGGGTGGATCAGAGCAAAGATGTCATTAGCCCTGAATCCCATCTGGAAAAGAAGCTCCACAACTTTTGCCCTAGAAGGGCATGCATCACCGCCTCTCCATACCAGATGGGCCACATTCCTCCGGCCACGCTCCTGCCCGCTTGTTGGAAGGGACCAGACCACCTCCCCATTATGCTCTCGGAATGCCCCAAGTCCATGTCTTTCTATCCAAAAAGACAAGTCGACCTCCCGGTCCTCTACCTGGAGCGTTCTATCCCCTCTCCTTAAAGCCTCCAGGAGGCGCTGTTGCAAGTTACCTTCCCCTGGATTAAGAGATGAGGATCCCTTGGGACCCCCAGCAGCGACATTAGCATAACTCCTTATTGGAGCAGTCGCTACCGGGGGGGCAGCCGGACCGACACCACTCCCCCCAGAAACAACAGTAGAGGCAGTAACATTACACATAACACTTGTGCCTGTCCCCTCCTGCCTAGCTGCACTGGACTGGCCGGGATATAATCTTGCTGGCTTTATGATGCCGGGCTTTACACTTGCATCATTGGCTTCATTGGGCACACTCAACCTTGCAGCAGTCTTCCCTTTAGAAATATCGGAAGAAGCTGCTTTGTCGCATACTTTGCCCTCGGCCTCCGCCAATACCTCGGCTTCAATTTCTTTAACTGCTACTAACATTGCATGGGTTGTATCATGTCCATGTTCCTGTGGTACCAGTCCTCCACCGCCAGCTCCACCCACAGCAGCCCCACCACAGCGCCACAACTCAAAAGAGCCAGACACCGCTGACTGGGCCGCCGAGAATGGCGCTCCGGTTCCAGACACCTGGACACTCCCCCCTTTGCCTGCAGAGGAGTGCCCTGCAGTGCCAGACCTGTTCTGGGAGCTGCCCTCTCCCTTGTCTTTATAATTGCCCGGCCGCCCGAGCTCCATACCAACCTCTGCCACCTGGACACTCCCCCCCTCACCTGCAGAGGAGTGCCCCGCAATGCCAATTTCCCCTAACTGGGGACATGCTACCTTGTCCGCAACACTGTCCGGCCCCTTGGCCGTATCTTTGCAGGTGCTGGCCCCGCTACTATGACAAGCGAGGTCAGCGCTTTCCCCCATCTTTACTGTATTATCCCCGGTGTTCTGGCCCCGCTCCACATTTGCAGAAGGGGGGACAGGCAGATTACCAGGGTCTGCACCCTGAACTGACTTTGCAGCCGGCCCAGGGTGCACAAAAGGAACATAAATCAGGCTTACTTGCTCAGATGTTTTTTTCTGTCTTTTCTTCTTCTTTTTTATTATTTGTTCCTCTCCAAGGTCGTCGCCAAAACTAAAATTATCCAAATGCATGGGGGACTCCATCTTTACAATTTGTGCCAGCAGGGCGCCACCACAACCCTCCTCCTCCTCGCCAGCACTCTCGCACGATGAAGGTGGTAATGCCACTTGTCCTGCAGGTAGACTTGCTTGGGACATGTTCACACCCTGCATTGGCTGCGGCTTGGCTTCCACAGCTTCCCCACTTGCCAGCACCTCAGCCTCTTCAGCCTCCATTTCTTGGACCTCATCCTCACTACTGCTCTCATCTGCTGAACAATCACCCCCAATCTCCTCTTCTTTTACTGGGGATTTCATCCTGGAGGAGCGATCCTCATTAAGAAGTTTCTCCCTAAATAAATCGCTCCCCTCCAGGACAGCCATTCTCCTCAGCTCAGTCTCCTCCAGCTCCAGCCTCAAGGACTTAACCCTTGCAGAGTACTCTGGTTTCCTGCGCTTGGTAGTTGTGCTCACCTGATACTTTGCAAACTTTAGCTCCTCTCTCAGCTCCCTCAGCTTCTTCCCAAGGAGTTCGTACTCACCAATCTTGGCAGCAAGTCTGGAGCTGTATGTCGCCATAGACTCCTTGGGTCTTCTCTGGCCCCACTGCTCCACAACCTGGCTCTTGGAGGAGCTCTTCTGTGCTGCAGAGACCTTCTTTAAACCTGTCTTGCTTGCAGGCTTTTCTTCCTGGCTGACAGCCTTGCAGCTTCCAACCATTGCTGGAGGGACAGAATCCACATCGCTGCGGACCCTGCCAGATCTTCTAACCCCTCCAGCCGGGGCACTGGCTGGTAGCTTTCCCTCTACACCCCTCGCCAGCCTGGACCGAGGAGTGGAGGTCAGGGGATTCATGCTGATGGCTCCCCCAGGAATCTGCCACCTTCCTGGGAAAGCAGGTGGAAAAATCAGCCTCTCTCCTCTGGAAGTCTGGAGTCTCAGGAGCTCAGCAACAGACACACCTAGTGACCACACCCTCCAGAGCTGTACTCACTATTCTGCTGGTGAGGTCACTGTATACATACATTACATTACTTATCCTGTACTGATCCTGAGTTATATCCTGTATTATACTCCAGAGCTGCACTCACTATTCTGCTGGTGAGATCACTGTGTACATACATTACATTACTTATCCTGTACTGATCCTGAGTTATATCCTGTATTATACTCCAGAGCTGTACTCACTATTCTGCTGGTGAGGTCACTGTGTACATACATTACATTACTTATCCTGTACTGATCCTGAGTTATATCCTGTATTATACTCCAGAGCTGTACTCACTATTCTGCTGGTGAGGTCACTGTGTATATACATTACATTACTTATCCTGGACTGATCCTGAGTTATATCCTGTATTATACTCCAGAGCTGTACTCACTATTCTGCTGGTGAGGTCACTGTGTACATACATTACATTACTTATCCTGGACTGATCCTGAGTTATATCCTGTATTATACTCCAGAGCTGCACTCACTATTCTGCTGGTGAGATCACTGTGTACATACATTACATTACTTATCCTGTACTGATCCTGAGTTATATCCTGTATTATACTCCAGAGCTGTACTCACTATTCTGCTGGTGAGGTCACTGTGTATATACATTACATTACTTATCCTGTACTGATCCTGAGTTATATCCTGTATTATACTCCAGAGCTGTACTCACTATTCTGCTGGTGAGGTCACTGTGTACATACATTACATTACTTATCCTGGACTGATCCTGAGTTATATCCTCTATTATACTCCAGAGCTGCACTCACTATTCTGCTGGTGAGGTCACTGTGTACATACATTACATTACTTATCCTGTACTGATCCTGACTTATATCCTGTATTATACTCCAGAGCTGTACTCACTATTCTGCTGGTGAGGTCACTGTGTATATACATTACATTACTTATCCTGTACTGATCCTGAGTTATATCCTGTATTATACTCCAGAGCTGTACTCACTATTCTGCTGGTGAGATCACTGTGTACATACATTACATTACTTATCCTGGACTGATCCTGAGTTATATCCTCTATTATACTCCAGAGCTGCACTCACTATTCTGCTGGTGAGGTCACTGTGTACATACATTACATTACTTATCCTGTACTGATCCTGAGTTATATCCTGTAGATCTTTTCTTAAAATTTCAAACATAACAATAAAAAATTGCAAAACATAAACATATCATATCCGACAGAACATATCAATATAACGATCATAAAACCAACACCATAGCATAAAATACAACACCGGTCCACCCCACACTCATTCCTGCACACAAACAAATATATACAATATTTACAAAAGACATATTTCTATAATACCCATAATACCCATACCATACTAATAAACTATATACACTAATACTAAATGTGAATTTCCTGGCCCAGTTGCAATACCAAACACCCAATACCAATAATATACCAAAAAGAATAACAACAACAACAATAATAATATATACAAAATAATAAAAACCAACACAAACAAAATAACACCATTTTTTTTTTTTTTTTTTGGCTCCTGCACTTCAGATTGTCCCTCACACACAGTTTCCCATGGAAGCAGCGCCAAGTCAAGTCCCAAAACTTCAAGGGGATCCTGATAGAATTCAAAAGCTCTAAACCCACCTCCAGATCCCGACTTGGGCAGTCCTTGAGCGCCAATGGCCTCTGGAAATGAGAAGACAGGACCCTCTTGTCAAGGAATTTCCTCGACAGAGTCCTAATCTCCCCCATCCCCAGAACCCACTGACGAATAACCTTCAGAACCGGGGTAGCGTAAGCCGGGAGATGCCCGTGTGGTGTGCGAAGATCCTTCACTTGCCCTCCTGTCTCCCATTCCTGGAAGAAAGGCCAAAACCATCCCCTACAGGAGGATACCCACGGAGGAGCCCTCTCTGACCAGAGGTTTGCTATATTGGTCTTAAGAAAGGTATTCACTAGGAATACCACGGGGTTGACCATACACAACCCCCCTAGTCTCCTTGTACGGTAAGTAACCTCCCTCTTCACTAGGTTCAGTCTGTTCCCCCATAACATCTGGAAGAACACACTGTAGACCCGGGTCCAAAGAGGTTCTGGCAACATGCATACACTGCCCAGGTATATCAGTAAAGGGAGCAGGAATGTTTTGATCAGGTTAACCCTTTCCCGGAGGGTCAAAGACCAACCCTTCCACTGATCCACCTTCTGAGCGGCGATCTTAAGCCTGCTGTCCCAGTTTTGTTTGGGGTAATCCCCTTGGCCAAATTCGATGCCGAGAACTTTTGCAGATTCCTGGGGCTCTGGAAGGGCGTCCGGGAGATCAAAACTAGGATCTCCCCCTCCCAGCCAGAGACTCTCGCACTTATCCCGGTTGATCTTGGACCAGGATGCCTCCGAGTAGCGGTCCACCTCTGACATCACCCATCTGCCCTCCTCTTGTGAGGAGACAAACACGGTGACATCATCAGCGTACGCTACCGCCCTCAGAGCCAAATCCGGCACCGCCAGGTCCATTCTCACCCTCGCCAACGGTCCACAATCAATCCTCCTAAGGAAAGGATCACTTGCAAACACGTACAGCAACGGGCTCAAAGGACAACCCTGACGGACGCCAGACCCAACCTCAAAAGAGCGGCCAATCCAACCATTCACAAGCGGGAAACTCTCTGCCCCTGCGTACAAGGTCTTAAGCCAATCAACAAACCCCCCCGGCAGGCCATATCTCAGAAGAACAGACCAGAGGTACTCATGGTTAACCCGATCAAACGCTTTTGCCTGATCCAAGGACAGCAAGTACCCCTTCCAGTGGCCAGCCCTACCCTGCTCCACAGCCTCTCGGACACTGAGCACAGCACTAAATGTACTGCGGCCCGGAACAGAGCAATGCTGAGCCCCCGAAAGGAGCCGGGGTGCAAACTCCACCAGCCGGTGAAACAGCACTTTTGCCAGAATCTTTCGGTCCACATTGAGAAGCGCTATGGGACGCCAATTCTCAATGTGGAACGGGTCTTTACCCTTTGACAGGATGATCAGCGCTGACCTCCTCATTGACTTTGGCAGAGTGCCCGAGGATAGACACTCATTAAATACCTCGGTCAACAGGGGAACCAAAGTGTCCTTAAAGGTCTTATAGAACTCAGATGTTAAGCCATCTGGACCGGGTGACTTCTTTAGGGCAAGCCCATCAATAGCCATCCTGACTTCCTCTTCTCGGATCATCTCTGTCAAAACATCAAGAGAGGGGTCTACTCCTAGTTCAGGGATGGTTTCAGCCAAGAAAGCTGACACCTTATCCCGATCTAGATCCTTCCTTCCCAAGAGGTGCGAGTAAAAGGATCTGACGACCTCCAAGATCCCTGATCTGGACCTTTTCAAGAATCCCGTACTATCAATCAGTCCTGAGACTACCTTACTATTCACTGACATCTTGCAGTTTCTGTAAGGGTCGGGCGAGCGGTACTTCCCGTAATCCCTCTCAAAAACCAAAGATGCGTGCCTATCGTACTGACACCTCATCAGCAAGGATTTCACTCTGGAGATATCATCCCGACTACCTCCAGTCGAGACAAGGTGCTCAAGTTTCTTCCTCAGGCCCTGGTACAA
Source organism: Hyla sarda (assembly GCF_029499605.1). Classification (NCBI taxonomy): domain Eukaryota; kingdom Metazoa; phylum Chordata; class Amphibia; order Anura; family Hylidae; genus Hyla; species Hyla sarda. Next base: position 381,865,598 of record NC_079193.1, read on the forward strand.
ACGGTACCTGTTTAGGCTTTCTGAGGCCTGAGAGCTGGCGGAAGAATCTCGCAACCCTTTTTTTGAAGATCTCCCACCACTCTGACTTACTGCTACAAAGGCCCAGCAATGGTACCTGGCTCTGAAGAAAATCCTCAAAGGACTGTCTTATCTCCGCTTCTTCCAAGAGAGACGAATTCAGCTTCCAATAGCCTCTGCCCATCCGGGGGGTCTCTGTAACATTCAGAGAAAACAAAATTAAACAGTGATCGGAGAACTCCACCTCAACAACAGACACTGCTGAAGAGACGGCCTCCTCCTTTAAATAAAACCTATCTATCCTAGACCTACAACTACCCCTATGATAGGTGAATCCCGCGTGGCCTGGGGTGTGCCGGATGTGGACATCCACCAGGCGAGCCTCACTCGCTATGCTATTTAGGGCGACGCTATCATAAGTCAGCTTGTCTCTGGCACCTCCCCTGTCTTGGGGCCTCATGACAGCATTAAAAGTCCCCTCCAAAGACCACCTGCCGACTTGTAAAAAGATAGGGCTTGATCCTCATAAAGAGACACTTCCGGTCCCACTTAGACTGTGGGCCGTAGATGTTAATAAGGCGAAGTTCTTGTCCCTTCATGAGGACATCTAAGATCAGGCACCTCCCCATTTCTAACTCGATAACCCGTCGGCATTCTACCGCTGCGGTAAAAAGGACCGCCACTCCGCTATACGGCTCGGCCCCAAGAGACCAGTAGGAGGGCCCATTCCTCCACTCTCTTTTAGCCTTGTAGATAGATGACATATCTGTTAGCCTGGTCTCTTGCAAAAATAAAATTTCAGCATTAATATGGGCAAAAAAATCATAGGCCGCAAATTGAGCCGTATCTGACTTTATGCTGGCAACATTAATGGATGCCAGAGTCAACGGAGAGGGTGCCGCCATCAAGGGTGATTGAGTTAGACAGCTTTCTTTTTCCCACCATCCTTCCCATCCACCCCACCACCCTCCTCATCAGATGATGGTTTACCCCTTTTTAGTGAGATGGATGTGTCCATTTTCCCTTTATTTACATTTTCCTTGTCCCCTGACTCTGAGCCAGTCCCCCCCCCCTGAAGACATAGGTTTCCCAGGGAGAGAGGACTCAGGGTCCCCTGTGGGCCCCACCGCAACATCCGGAACCTCACCCCCAGCCTCCTCCTCCGAAGAGGAAATGTCGCGGAGGGCTCGGAACCGGTTGGAGAGACCAATCAGAGGGGGGTCAGTCGTACCTTCCTTTGGCATCTGGCGGGTGGGAAAAGATTTTAAATATCCCTTTTTCTTATTCCTCCGAGTACCCCGCTTTGTTTCTGCCCATCTCCCTCTGTCCTCATCCGCGCTCTCACCATGGGAGGACAGCAAGGAGACAGCATCCTCCTCTTTGTGGATCCTTCCAGTCTCCTCATCCAGTTCACTATCCCCCAGGGCCTCAGCAGTATCACTGGTCGCAGGGACAGGATCAGAAGCCACCTCAGCTGGCTGATGCTCCTGTGACTCCCGAATCTCCCTATCCCTTTGACGCTTCTTGAGATGCCTCAGTTGGGCAGGCGTCTTCTGCTTACTTTTCTTCCCTGGCCCCTGCACCCCTTCATCCCCGCCAGCCATCCCCCCAGCAGAGTTCACCTCATGGCTTACCCCCACTGGGGCAACAACCGCGTTGACAAAGGAACGAGGGCAGCGACTGAATGGGTGACCTAAGTCACCACACAGGTGACACCTAATCTCTGCACAAGATGCAGCGAGATGGCCTATTTCCCCACACAGAGTGCACTTCTGCACAGTGCAATTGACACTAAAATGTGTGGGGTCACTACATCTGTGACAGAGCTTCGGCTGACCCTGGTAGAAGATCTGGATACGATCCCTTCCGAGGAAGGTCGCAGATGGTATATGGGTAACGGTGTTTCCTGAAAGCTTAAGCTTGACCATAAACGTCCAGGCCCCTGACCAGATGCCATATTCATCTCTGTTCTTTTTTGGGACCTCCACCACCTCTCCATACCGACCTAGCCACGTCATGATGTCAATACAAGAAAGTGATTCGTTACGGGTTAAAACGGTCACTTTCTTGACATTGTTTTGGCAAGACACCGTCTGAATGGCAAAGTCTCGCCAGCCGGGCTCATTCTTTACCAGCTCATAATTCGACCAGAAGAGCTCAAGCCCCTCTGGCCGAACAAAGCTGATATCGAACTCAGGGGTACAATAAGGATGTATCAAGGCGTAGATGTCAGCTGCCTTAAAGCCCAACTTCAGCAGAAGCTCAACAACTTTAGATCTTGGAGGACATGTATCACTGCCTCTCCACCTCAGCCGGACCACATTCCTTCGGAGACCACCTGGCCCGGCTGTTGGGAGGGACCACACAGTATCCCCCCCCTCTTTCCTCTCGGAAGGCTGAAAGACCATGTCTTTCTATTCAAAAGGATAGATCAACCTCCCTACCCTCTACATTGATTGATCTCTCCCCTCTCCTTAAGGCCCCCAGGAGACGCTGCTGCAAATTGCCCCCCCCCCCAGAGCCAGAAGACGAGGAAGGTGCCCCCCTCCCCCCAGCAGTGACATTTGCGTAGCTGCGTACCGGTGCTGCCACCGCTGGGGGTGCAACTGGACCAGGCCCTACATCTCCACCTCTAATCTGTGCCCCTTCACCACCCTCCTCGACATAATCCATACTCACACCATTATTGCCTGTTTTAGCTGATGTGCCCCCCATACCTCCACCCGTGCTACAGCCCATACTACCATTCACTCCAACATTAACCTCCTCATTCATACTGGCTGGACCGGTGCGTTCTGGTGCAGATAGTGTACCATCAGCATCACTGGGTACCAGAGCTGAAGCCACCGCCACAGGACAGGTCACCAGTCCTTTATACAAGGACCGGGAAGCCTTCCTAGCCTGTTTATTAGTGGCCCCAGCCCTGTTTTTACTGGTACCCTCCGCCTCATCAGTACTGGAGTTTTCTGCTCCTGGGCGCCGCTGTTCTGGATAAGCGGCACCTATACAAAATTAAGGTTTTAGTCCAGTCTTTCTGGGAGGCGAAGACATCTTGGCCCCAGCAGCTCTTTCACGATGACACCGCTGCTCCAAAGGAACAGCAGTGCCAACGCTCAAAGCCACCGGAGCTCCCGCAGCTGACTCTGGCACAAAGCCGCCCCCCCCTCCCGTTAGGGAGCAGCCCAATGTGCCAGAGCCATCCATGCCCATCGCTGGGCAAATATCACTGTCCGACCTTACAGCCGATACATTGTCTGCTCCACCATTGTTACTACAAACAGCGATGGAGCTCACCGCCACACTAGACTCCATACTCTCCCCACTCTCCTGCACTGAGTCCACAGCAGAACTCAGGCTGGGCTGAGAAATGGGGTTCACACAGTGAGCTGACCCTGCGGCCAGTCCGGGGGGCTCAGGGAGGGGGGTATATACAAATGTTACCTGCTCCTGGAGCTTGGTCTTCTTAGCTTCTTTTTCCTTGCCCCAGGTGCCTCCTCTGGTAACTCATCCCCAAACGTGAAGCCCTGGAGGCAACCTGGGGACTCCAGGAGCTGGATCTGGGCCATCAGCGCCCCTCCCTGGTGACTGGTGCTGCTCTCATCCCCCGAACCGCCAGAGCCACGGCCAGATGACATCGCCACTTGCCCTACAGGGAGCCCACTGTATGGGGTCAGATGTTGCAGACCCCCGGGTGGATTTGGCTCAACATTATCGGCCTCCTCAGCGTCTCCTTCTTCCTCCACCCGTGGCTGAAGCCCCCTCAGCCGTCTCTGCTTCTCTCTCTCCATTGTATGAAAGCGGTCTTCATTTAAAAGTTTTTCCCTAAATGGCCCGCTGTTCTCTAAAATAAAAGTTCTCTTCTTCTCCAGTATCCTTATTTCATTTTTGAGCTGTTTAATCCGGGCTGACAGCTCTGCTTTCTGTCGTTTCGCCGCAGTTTCCATCAGGGCTTTTGCTTCCCGTAGCTCCTCCTGGAGCCTATACAAGCTGCCCCTTGCTTCCTCATATCCACGGATGTGTTCTGCCACACGGGAGTTATGGGGGACTCCAGACTCCCGGGCCCTAGGCAGCCCCCAATCCTCCTCCACACATCCGTGGGCATTTAGCTTTGCTCCAGGAGGAGTATCACAGTCCACATTGTCAGGCCTTGTTGTCACAGTACCTGTGCTTCCGGAACTTCTTGCACTTGTAGTCCCACAACTTGCAGGGCCAGCCTTGTGGCTGCTCTTTGTCGCTACGGGTTCAGGGGTGGCTGGAGATGCATCGCTGCACCTCCTGGCAGAGCGCCTCAACCCAGAGACCTCTGATGCACTTCCTGACGCTGGTCCCTCCACACCTGGTCGCTGGCTCCCCCTGCCCCCCGCGGACCTGATTCGGGGGGCAGGTGTTGGGGTTCTCCTCTCCTCGCTCATGCCTGAACACACGCTCTCCCTCTGGGGAAGGAAGAACGTTGTCCGACACAGATGACACGGCAGAGCTCAGAGCGCACACACACCAAACAATCCAGCAAACGACTTCCTCCACACTCAGCAGACTCACAGGAAGATGCTCCCTCTAGTGGCCAGACTCCAGAGCTGTACTCACTATTCTGCTGGTGAGGTCACTGTGTACATACATTACATTACTTATCCTGTACTGATCCTGAGTTATATCCTGTAAATCTTTTTTATTAGAAAAATGTAAATCATAACAAACACAAAAACCAGCACAACTTTGCCATAACTGAAAACAACAACGTAAAATAACATAAACCCAAACTTTACATTTCAAATAAAAGAACATAAATCCTGCCTAACCGGCCAGCCCAGTTTTCCCTAGGAAATACTAGAGACGCACCTTACATAACCAAATATCTAACAACACTCACATACATACTCAACTTGCATTACCAAAAAAGAAACATAAAAATAGCACTATTTAGCTGTAACTCAAAAACACCCAAACTTGGGAAAACACACACAACAAGGACTCCCACTACACCCCATTAATTTAATATATATGTATATATACACATACTTTTTTTTTTTTTCCCTAATTGTTAAGAAAGAAAATTAAATCTATAACTCAAAAACACCCAAACTTGGGGAAAAGAAGACCTACACCAAAGAAAAACGAAATCCACTACGGGATACAAAAATACCAAAGAAAAATTACTACAAAAATAACAACTGGTTCGACTGCCATAATATAAGATAAACAAAATTATAACATATTATACATATAGACTATATACACTATATACACCTAAATATACAGAAAATACACCTACAAATACAATAAAACAACCTACACTAAACTGTCCCTTCACCCACACCACCCGCCCTCCTGTACATGGGTCAGAGTCCATACAGTTCATAGTCCTCAATGTCCAGTTCATAACTGACCCATGCCAGGTCCACCAAAAGAAACAACTGCCACCACCCACAAATACACCCTCCCAACCTAGAACTCCTCCCAACCAACTTTATCATTATCAGCATTACAATATACATAAACAAACAATACAACCCACTTTAGGCCCAAGTTCGGTACCTGTAAGCCCTTCATAACCTTAACATCTGAAAACAAAACAAAAAGCTATGGTGCACATGCATTAGCCCACCACCAGGATGAAGGATGGCAATCCTGATACTTACAAAATTTATATTATTTCCCTAACTGCACCCTACCTCTTTCCCTACCATTATCCCTAAAAATAAACTGACCCTACTATCACCCTAACCCTGTCCCTACATCACTGTCCCTAACCAAATCAAGGGTACTCTACCCAAAAGGTCTAGTACCTAGGGCACATCAAAAGAAAACCCTCTCCATAGGAGAGAAGCCCTACTGGTACCAAGACTGCCATACTCCAAAGACCTGATCTTCCCGAGGTCACCAGTGATGTTCCACCTCGGAGAGGACTTTCCGCTGTGTAGACACTAAACACTGTGCATTCCACATGTAGTATCTAACCACTAAACTGACTAAGAATAAAGTGCCCCGATCACGGCCACCCAGGGTCCTGAATGCCCCATAAGCCCACTCCGGATAGGTAAGGCCGGCAAGTTGACTCCAGCCGATGGAAGCGCCCACCCGGTTGTAGACCCCTATATTAAAGGGACAATGAAGCAGGAAATGGTCCATGCTTTCCAGCATGTCCCCGCACTCTTCTCGGGGACATCCCCGGTCATCAGAGCTCCTACACTTCAAATTGTCCCTCACATATAGCTTCCCCTGAAAGCAGCGCCAGGCCAAGTCCCAAAACTTCTGGGGGATCCTTTTCATGTTTAAAAGATACAACCCCACCCTCAGATCCCGACCTGGGCAGTCCCTGAGTACCAGAGGCTTCTGGAAGTGGGTCAACAGAACCCGTTTGTCAAGGAACTGCCTTGACTGGGTCCTGATCTCCCACACTCCCAGACCCCACCGACGTATCGCCTTCAGAGTCGGTGTAGCGTAAGCCGGAAGATATCCATGGGGCGTACGGAGGTCCTTCACTTGCCCTCCTGTCTCCCATTCCTGGAAGAAAGGCCGAAACCACTCCCTGCAGGAGAGTACCCATGGAGGAGCCCTCTCTGACCAGAGGCTCGAGATGTTAGCTTTCAAGAAGGTATTCGTTAAGAACACCACAGGGTTTACCATAGATAAACCCCCTAGTCTCCTCGTGCGGTACGTAACGTCCCTCTTGACTAGGTTCATCCTGTTCCCCCATAACAGTTGGAAAAACAGGCTGTAGATCCTAGTATAGTAAGCCTCTGGCAAGATACATACGCTGCCCAGATAGATAAACAAGGGGAGCAGGTACGATTTGATCAGGTGTACCCTTTCCCTGAGGGTCATAGACCAACCCTTCCACTGGTCCACCTTCTGAGTGGCATCCTGGAGCTTACCATCCCAGATTTTGGTGGGATAATCATCCTGGCCGAATGTGATGCCCAGAATTTTTGCTGACTCTTGGGGCCCTGGAAGAGTGTCCGGGAGATCAAACGTGGGATCTCCCCCTCCCAGCCAAAGACTTTCACACTTATCCCGGTTGATCTTAGACCCGGATGCCTCCGAGTAGCGTTCCACCTCCGACATCACCACATCAACCTCCTCTCTCGAGGACACGAAAATGGTGACATCATCAGCGTACGCCACTACTCTCTGGGCAACATCCAGCTCCGCCAGACTCATCCCGACTCCCGCCAACGGCCCACAATCTACCCTCCGGACGAAGGGGTCGATTGCGAACACGTATAAAAGCGGGCTCAAAGGACAACCCTGACGGACTCCGGACCCCACCTCAAAAGAGTGGCCAGACCAACCGTTCACCAGCGGGAAACTCTCTGCCCCTGTATACAAGATCTTAAGCCAATTAACAAAAGTACACGGTAAGCCATATCTCAGTAGGACGGACCAGAGGTAGTCATGGTTCACCCGATCAAATGCTTTGGCCTGATCCAGGGACAGCAGGTACCCCTTCCAGAGACCCGCACTACTCCGCTCCACTGCCTCCCTGACACTAAGGACCGCACTTAAGGTGCTTCGGCCCAGAACAGAGAAGTGCTGAGCCCCCGAAAGGAGCCGGGGTGCAAACTTCACCAGCCGATTAAACAGTATTTTGGCCAGAAGCTTCCTGTCCGTATTGAGAAGAGCTATGGGCCTCCAATTCTCAATACGGCTGGGATCTTTACCCTTTGAGAGAAGAATCAGGGCTGACCTCCTCATTGACTTCGGCAGAGTGCCCGAGGAGAGACACTCATTGAATACCTCAGTCAAGAGGGGAGCTAAAGACTCCTTAAAGGTCCTGTACCACTCGGATGTTAAGCCATCCGGACCTGGCGACTTTTTAGGGGCAAGCCCCTCGATCGCCAGTCTCACTTCCTCTTCCCTGATTTCTTCTGCCAAAACATCAAGAGGGGGGTCCACCCCTGGCTCAGGAATGGTTTCAGCCAGGAAAGCCGACATCTTGTCTCGATCTAGATCCTTCCTTCCCAAGAGGTGTGAGTAGAAGGATCTGACGACCTCCAAGATCCCTGATCTGGACCGATTCAGAGATCCCGTACTATCGATCAGTCCTGAAATGACTTTACTACTCACTGACATCTTACAGTTTCTGTAAGGGTCGGGCGAGCGGTACTTCCCGAAATCCCTTTCAAAAAGCAAAGATGCGTGCCTATCGTACTGACACCTCATCAGCAAGGACTTCACTCTGGAGATATCCTCTCGGCTACCTCCAGTCGAGACGAGAAGCTCAAGTTTCCTCCTCAGACCCTGATACAAGCGGTACCTGTTCAGGGACCTGAGGCTCGAGAGCTGGCGGAAGAACCCCGCAACCCGCTTCTTGAACATCTCCCACCACTCTGACTTACTACTACATAGGCCCAGTAAAGGTACCTGGCTCTGAAGAAAATCCTCAAAGGACTGTCTTATCTCCGCTTCCTCCAGGAGGGACGAATTCAGCTTCCAATAACCCTTTCCCATCCGGGGGGGGGGGGTCTCTGAAACATTCAGGGAAAACAAAATCATACAGTGATCGGACAACTCCACCTCAACCACGGACACTGCGGAAGAGACGGCCTCCTTCTTCAAATAAAACCTGTCTATTCTAGACCTGCAGCTACCTCGATGATAGGTGAAACCCACGTGGCCTGAGGGGCTCCGGATGTGGGCATCCTCTAGGCAAGCTTCCCCAACTATACTATTGAGAGCTATACTATCATAAGCCAGCCGATCATTGGAACCTCTCCTATCTTGGGACCTTGTGACAGTATTGAAATCCCCTCCAAAGATCACCTGTCGGCTTGTAAAAAGAAAGGGCTTAATCCTCATAAAGAGATCTTTGCGGCCCCACTTAGTTTGTGGGGCGTAGATGTTAATAAGCCGAAGCTCTTGACCCTTCATGAGGACATCTAATATCAGGCATCTCCCCATTTCTAACTCAATAACCCGTCTGCATTCAACAGGAGCGGTAAAAAGGACCGCCACCCCACTATACGGCTCAGCCGCAAGAGACCAGTGGGAGGGGCCGCGCCTCCACTCTCTCCTGGCTTTTACCAGGGATGCTAGATCTGACAACCTGGTCTCTTGTAAAAAGAAAATGTCGGCTTCAACACGGCCAAGAAAATCAAAGGCTGCGAATCTAGCCGTATCAGACTTTATGCTGGCACAGTTTATAGATGCCAGCGTCAATGGGGTGAGTGCTGCCATCATGGGTGATTGAGTTAGATTGCCCTAACCCCCTCATTTCTGTTTTTTGTTTACCCCCTCATCCCCGGAAGAGGAGGCTTCTTTCTCTTTAAACCTTTTTTTGGACTCAGACTGGTCCATTTTTAAATCGCCATCTCCGCCTGGCTCTGGTTTGGCCCCATCCCCTGAGGAAATTGCCCCATTTGGACAGGGCCCAGTTCCCCCTGGAGGCTCCCCCACTTCAGGCACCCCATCCTTGACCCCCCCCTCCAAGGAGGGGGAGGAGATGTCTTCAAGGACAGAGTACCGGTTAGACAGATCAATCAGAGGGGGGGCAGGTAAGCTTCCGCTTGGGACCTGGTCCATAGCACGGGGACTAGAGGGCTCCGACCTCTTCTTTCTCCCTTTACTGCCCTTCTTTTTTGGCCTCTCTTCACCCTCCTCATCCACACTTTCACAGTGGGAGGAATCGGAAAGATCAGCCTTGCTGCCCTCTTCTGTACAGATTCTCCCCATTTCCTCATCCAGCACATTCTTCTCCAGGGCCTCAGCAGTTTCAGGACTAACCTCTGGAGCAGGGCCAGAAGCTACCCCTGCCACATGGGAACTCTCCAGTTCCCTGCTCCTTCTCCGATTAGCCTCCCGCCTCAGCTTGGCGGGACTTTTCCTCCTCACTGACCCTGTTGCACCTTCACCCGCACTCGTGCCCTCCCCAACTGAGGCAACATTACTGCTGTCTCCAGCCAAGGTGACCGTCGCACGGGCAAAGGCGCTAGGACAACGGCTGAAAGGGTGTCCTAAGACACCACACAGATGACACCGGATCTGCCTACAGGATGCGGCAAGATGACCTACCCCACCACACAGAGCACAGACCTGCACAGTACAGGCTGCGCTAAAGTGAGTGGGGCTGCCGCACCTGTGACAGACCTTGGGCTGTCCCTGGTAGAAAATTTGGATTCTGTCTCTCCCAAGAAAAGCATATGATGGGATGTGGGCAACAGTGCTCCCCGAACGCTTCCGTTTGACGGAAAACGTCCAGGCCCCAGACCAGATCCCATGTTCGTCATAGTTCTTTTTTGGCATGTCCGTCACATCACCATATCGGCTGAGCCAGGTCATGATATCATAGCAAGATAGTGACTCGTTACGTGTCAAAACGGTCACTTTCTTGGTCAAATTCTGACGGGATATCGCCTTTACGGCGAAATCCCGCCAGCCGGGCTCGTTTTTCACCACCTCATAGTTCGACCAGAAGAGTTCAAGACCCTCCGGCCGAACAAAGCTGATGTCAAACTCAGAAGTAGCATAGGGGTGGATCAGGGCAAAGATGTCACTTGCCCTGAATTCCATTTGGAGGAGGAGCTCAACCACCTTACCCCGTGGCGGACACGCATCTTCGCCCCTCCACACTAAACGGACAACATTCCTACAGCCACTTTCCTGCCCGTATGTCGGGAGGGACCAGACCACCTCCCCATTATGTTCTCGGAAGGCGCCTAAGCCGTGTCTTTCTATCCAAAAAGACAGGTCAACCTCACCCCTCCCCTCTACATGGATTGACCTGTCTCCCCTACGTAGAGCCTCCAGGAGGCGCTGTTGCATGTGACCCCCAGAGCCAGACGGAGATGGGGATCCCCCTGATCCCCCGGCAGTGACACTGGCATAGCTTCTGGGAGAAGCAGTCACTACCGGGGGGGCAGTCGAACCAGAACCTGATCCAGACCCCAAACCAGCACCCTTATTCTTAACAGAGGTGTCTGCCACCAAACCTCTCTCTGGCATTCCACTACCACCCCTCTCTTGCGCTCCACTACCACCCCTCTCTTGCACTCCACTTGCACCCCTCTCTTGCGCTCCACTTGCACCCCTCTCTTGCACTCCACTTGCACCCCTCTCTTGCACTCCACTTGCACCTCTCTCTTGCTGGCTTAAGGATTAGCGCTGCACAGCTCCTTCGTTCAGTCTTCTGGGGCACGGACACAGGCTCCACCCCCTCGCACAGCTCCATAGATTTTGGCGGGAGCTGTCCCACCGGATGCACTCCCGCCCCGCTTACTGCAGCTGACGGGCGCAGAACCTCCCCCTTCACGGGGAAGAATCCCGAGGCGCCAGAACTGGTACCAACTGTGTTACCTAGGGGACCGCCCCCTGAACCAACAAGGTCCGGCACCCGGACACTCCCCCCCCCTCACAGGAGAGTGCCCCGCAGTGCCAGGACCTATACTGCCAGCTTCAATCGGGGGACTGCCCCCCAAATGGGTAAATCTGCCGCTATTTTCTGGTGCCTGGACACCCTCCCCCCTCACAGGATGGTGCCCTCTTTTTTTCTATAGCACCCGCGGCCATTTTGGGTGCACTACTGTATCCCCCATGCTGGCCCCGCTCCACTACAGAAACGGGGTCTGGCAGATTGGGGGACCCAGCACCCTGAACCGACTTTTCAGCCGACCCAGACTGCTGGAAGGGAGAAAAGACAAACTTCACTGCCTGTGTCTTCTTCCTCTTCTTGCCCTTCGCTTTTTTCTTCTCCTCTGGGCCCAAATCATCCCCGAAAGAAAATTTTTCTAGACGAGTGGGGGACTCCTGCATAATAATCGCCCGCAGGAGACCCCCATCTGTCAACCCGCTGCAATCACTGCAGTCACTGCCATCCTCATCATCCTCACTGGAGGGAGGTAAGGCCACCTGAGCCGGGTTTATATAGTCCTCACTGAGGGTAAGTGGGGGGTCTGGGGTGACAGTGGTGGTGGTACAAACAGAACCCGTGTCCATATCCCCCTCACTCACATCCCCCTCCTCACCTCCCTCCATCTCCTCCTCCTCGCTCTGGCAGTCATCTTGGTGACAATCTTTTTCTGAACCTCTGGAGACCCCCTTTTTGGGGAACCTCTCTTCATTAAGTATCTTCTCGCTGAAGAAGCCGGCTCCAGCCACAATGTCTGCTCTCAGCTGAACAATCTCCTCCACCTCTTTCTTTAGTGCTCTCACCTTTGCAGTGAACGCTGCTCTCTTGCCCTTGGCTGCTGTATCCGCCTGGTCAGTTGCAAACTTTATATCTTCTCTTAGACCACGAAGCTGTTTCCCAAGTTGCTCATATTGGGCCATATTTGCCTGGATTCTTGAATCAAAAGTCTCCAGGGATTCCCTTGGCCCCTTGACCCCCCATTGATGGGGTTCTGAGGAGCCTGAGGTAGAAGCCTTCACTCCACTCCTCTGCCTGGATGAGTTTCTTTTCCCAGAGGAACTTTTGCTGGAAGCCTTGCAGCTCCCAGCTGGGGATGGGGGAGGGGGCCCCACATGGCGATGGGCCCTGGTGGATCGTCTCACCCCATCCTGGCTGCTGGCCTTCACATTTTCCTTTGCACCCCCCGCCGGCCGGGTACGGGGAGTGCAAGATGAAGCCTCCTGGGGCTCCATAGAAGGAAAACCCTCTACCCAGGTATCTGCCACACACCTGGGGAGGGGCGGATGGAAATCACTGCTTCACTGGAAGAGTCTGGAAGTAACAGGAGCTCAGACACACCCAACCTCTCTCCAGAGCTGTACTCACTATTCTGCTGGTGAGGTCACTGTGTACATACATTACATTACTTATCCTGTACTGATCCTGAGTTATATCCTGTATTATACTCCAGAGCTGTACTCACTATTCTGCTGGTGAGGTCACTGTGTACATACATTACATTACTTATCCTGTACTGATCCTGAGTTATATCCTGTATTATATTCCAGAGCTGTACTCACTATTCTGCTGGTGAGATCACTGTGTACATACATTACTTATCCTGTACTGATCCTGAGTTATATCCTGTATTATACTCCAGAGCTGTACTCACTATTCTGCTGGTGAGGTCACTGTGTACATACATTACTTATCCTGTACTGATCCTGAGTTATATCCTGTATTATACTCCAGAGCTGTACTCACTATTCTGCTGGTGAGGTCACTGTGTACATACATTACATTACTTATCCTGTACTGATCCTGAGTTATATCCTGTATTATACTCCAGAGCTGTACTCACTATTCTGCTGGTGAGATCACTGTGTACATACATTACTTATCCTGTACTGATCCTGAGTTATATCCTGTATTATACTCCAGAGCTGTACTCACTATTCTGCTGGTGAGGTCAATGTGTATATACATTACATTACTTATCCTGTGCTGATACTGAGTTATATCCTGTATTATACTCCAGAGCTGCACTCACTATTCTGCTGGTGAGGTCACTGTGTACATACATACAAAAACTCTGCTGCCTACACCTACTGAGGGGGGGACTCTACCTCTGCTGTCTACACCTACTGTGGGTGGTGGACTCTAACTCTGCTGCCTACACCTACAAGGGGGGGGGGGGTTAACTCTGCTGTCTACACATACGGGGGGGGGGGACTCTAACTCTGCTGTCTACACCTACTGGGAGGAACTCCTACTCTGCTGTTTACACCTACTGGGGGAGGGACTCTTACTCTGCTGCCTACACCAACTGGGGAGGGAGTGAACTCTAACTCTGCTGCCTACACCTACTGGGGGGACTTTAACTCTGCTGTCTACACCTACTGGGGGGGGACTCTAACTCTGCAGTTTACACCTACTGGGGGGGAACTCTTACTCTGCTGTCTACACCTACTTGGGGGTTTCTAACTCTGCTTTCTACACACCTAATGGGGGGAGGGACTCTAACTCTGCTTCCTACACCAATTGGGGAGGGGGTGAACTCTAACTCTGCTACCTACACCTACTGGGGGGGATTTTAACTCTGCTGTCCACACCTACTGGTAGGGGGGGACTCTAACTCTGCTGCCTACACCTACTTGGGGGGGGGGACTCTGCTGCCTACACCTACTGTGGGGGGAATCCTGCTGCCTACACCTACTATGGGGGATCCTGCTGCTGTCTGGGTCCCTGTTGCCTACACCTACTGTGGGGGCACCCTGCTGCTTACACCTACTGTTGAGGGACCCTGCTGCCTAAACCTACTGTGGGGGAACTCTGCTGCCTACAACCACTATGGGGGAACTCTGCTGCCTACACCTACTATAAGGGATCTCTGCTGCCTACACTCCCTATGGGGGAACTCTCCTGCCTACACCTACTATGGGGGATCTCTGCTGCCTACACCTAATGTGAGGGAACTTTGCTGCCTACACCAACTATGGGGGAACTTTGCTGCCTAAGCCTACAATCGGGAACTCTTCTGCCAACACCTAATGTGAGGGAACCCTGCTGCCCACACCTAATATGGGGAAAAAGTACCAAACCAATAGGAGAGCTACCTACTACCTACATAGGGGGTTTTCATAGTACCCATCCCAAAACTAGACTTTGTATCCGCCACTAGGAGGTGCTGGCTACCTACTTGACTAACTCCCTGGCTACCTTACTTTGTACCTGGATGCCTAACTACTTACCTACATACCCAGCATTCTAACTACTTACATACCTGACAATAGCAAATATGATGCAGCACTCCACAAGTTGCAAAAAAGGTGGTTTTATTCCATCATGTGCATAGACAACGTTTCACCAGCCTCACGCTGGCTTTTTCAAGTGAATCATAGTGATACTGGTGGGTATTTATAGACCGCCCACCAGGTCATGTGACATAGGTAATACATGATTGACATATGTAAACAAAGAGGTCATCAGAGAACATTGTGCAATCAATAATATAAACCATCATATATATACAGTGTTACATACATATATAAACATCCGATCATCATCTGATATAGAGATACCGGTATTAAGCATAATAAATCAAAGTGCACTGGTAGTGATCTGTAATTACGTGACGAAATGTGAATGCCTTCCGGGGTCCTGCTGTGATGTATCCCGATCACAGGCGCCAAAGCGCCGGAAGTGGTGTGCGCATCGCTGTAGAGTAGAAGCATTTCCGGGTCCGGGTGGGACGTAACACCAGGAGCGCGTTCTCGCATCCATGGCAACCCGACTCCGGACCGAGACGTGGCTGGCGCATGCTCAGAATAGTTCCATTACCTGTCAGTGAGGATTATATCCATGCGCAAATTGAGGCCATATCAATATCGCCGCACAGTTCACAGGGTGTAAATAGATTGATTGAATTTGCTTGGCATTCATATATGGTAAATCCAGTACTAAATAAAGGCATAATGTATCAATTCCTGGGGGACAGCAAAAAAAGTCTTAGTGAAAGCTGAAATGTAAAAGCAGCAGACACAGAGCAGGTAAGCAAACAAGGGGAAATGCAGTCACTGATGCTAGGACTGGGGTTCCATATCTTGTGGTTGCCCCTAGCAACCGACCGCAGTATGTAAAGGCAGCAGAAAAAAGAGAAGGTAAGTGGACAAGAAGGAATACAGTACCTGATGCTTGGACTTAGGCTCCAAAACTCGAGGTTGCCCTTAGCAACCGACCACAGTAGTAACGAGCTGCAAAGATAGAAAAGAGGGTAATGACTAGCTCCAGTCGGCGTGTTTGGGCCGACTCCACTCTCCATACATACTAAGATGAGTTTACCGGTGTATATGAACCGGGACCGTTCTGGCATCAGCATATGTGGACCAAGATTTCATCGGTGTGTATGGACCGATATCTGTATCACAGTAAGATGTAGAGTAAATAGCTGAAAAAATAGAGAAATGAAAATTGTTAGAACAACCTAACAAACTCCACCATGCAAAGACATTTGTTAATGTGCGTAGATAACATGGTCCATAGCGTATCGGGTTCTGTATTCAGGGGGTGTCTTATGAGTATTGTCCATGGACATGGACTATCTCTGCACCTATGAAGTGGTAGCCCCATGCACATCGGG
This sequence comes from Hyla sarda, assembly GCF_029499605.1. Lineage (NCBI taxonomy): Eukaryota > Metazoa > Chordata > Amphibia > Anura > Hylidae > Hyla > Hyla sarda. The sequence continues at coordinate 381,881,575 of NC_079193.1, forward strand.
TGTTTAACTCTCCAAACCCTATAACCCACGCTATCTTTGGACCTAAATCTAAATCGCACCCACATGCAAAGAACATTCACACTGGAGTATAGGTAGTCAGCTAGTAGGTCCATTCCTCAATGGTATATAAAGAAAGGTATGTGGAGGGGGAGTAGTGTCAATTACCCAAAGAACGAGAAGTAAAGACTAGTAGTAGCTGGATATTTAGTTGCTGTTTCCTCAGGAATATGTAATCGGAATATAGTATGTGGGGTGGAGTGACGTCAAGGCAGGTACCCGGAAGGCATGTGAACTAAAATAGAAATTTAGAAAAAAAGGGGATTAGTTACAAGAATAAATCACTATTCACCTCTAGCAGGGTTCATACCCCCCAACATTTAGGGCTAGACCCTATTAGCGCCTCAACATCTTAGGTAAGACCGTGAACTTTACATTGAGTCCATTTGGTTTAAGTGTATTAAGGCTGTGGATCCACTTGAGTTCCCTAACCTGGAGGGATGCTATTCTATCACCCCCTCTTTTTGGGGGAGGAATATGATCAACTATCATGCATTTAAGATCTGCTTCTGTGTGTCCAGCTTCAGTAAAATGTTTAGACACAGGGAGGTCCAAACGTTTCTTTCTGATTGAATACCTGTGTTGGTTCAATCTTGTCCTGAAATCATTTTTAGTTTCACCTACATATAGGTGTTTGCATGGGCACCAAAGGATGTACACAACATGGTCACTATCGCAAGTTAAGTAGAATTTAATGGGAAATTCTTTCTGGGTGTCAGGATGTATGAACGTGGTGCCTTTTTGTAAATACTTGCATGTAACACAGCGTAAACAGGGAAAACACCCCTTCGCTTTCACAGACAAGTACTTCTGTTGTTTACCTGGTCCAGAGATGTCAGCTTTGACCAGGTGGTCCCTGAGGTTACGTGCTCTACGGTACGACATGAGTGGAGGTATTTGAAATTCCCTAATCTGGGGATAACTATCTTTCTCCAGTTGCCAATGTTTCTTAATGGTTGCTGCTATATTACTAGAAACTTCGTTGTAGGTGGAAATGAATGGTATTCAAGGTATTCAATCAGAAAGAAACGTTTGGACCTCCCTGTGTCTAAACATTTTACTGAAGCTGGACACACAGAAGCAGATCTTAAATGCATGATAGTTGATCATATTCCTCCCCCAAAAAGAGGGGGTGATAGAATAGCATCCCTCCAGGTTAGGGAACTCAAGTGGATCCACAGCCTTAATACACTTAAACCAAATGGACTCAATGTAGAGTTCACTGTCTTACCTAAGATGTTGAGGCGCTAATAGGGTCTAGCCCTAAATGTTGGGGGGTATGAACCCTGCTAGAGGTGAATAGTGATTTATTCTTGTAACTAATCTCCTTTTTTTCTAAATTTCTATTTTAGTTCACATGCCTTCCGGGTACCTGCCTTGACGTCACTCCACCCCACATACTATATTCCGATTACATATTTCTGAGGAAACAGCAACTAAATATCCAGCTACTACTAGTCTTTACTTCTCGTTCTTTGGGTAATTGACACTACTCCCCCTCCACATACCTTTCTTTATATACCATTGAGGAATGGACCTACTAGCTGACTACCTATACTCCAGTGTGAATGTTCTTTGCATGTGGGTGCGATTTAGATTTAGGTCAAAAGATAGCGTGGGTTATAGGGTTTGGAGAGTTAAACACCCGATGTGCATGGGGCTACCACTTCATAGGTGCAGAGATAGTCCATGTCCATGGACAATACTCATAAGACACCCCCTGAATACAGAACCCGATACGCTATGGACCATGTTATCTACGCACATTAACAAATGTCTTTGCATGGTGGAGTTTGTTAGGTTGTTCTAACAATTTTGATTTCTCTATTTTTTCAGCTATTTACTCTACATCTTACTGTGACACGGATATCGGTCCATACACACCGATGAAATCTTGGTCCACATATGCTGATGCCAGAACGGTCCCGGTTCATATACACCGGTAAACTCATCTTAGTATGTATGGAGAGTGGAGTCGGCCCAAACACGCCGACTGGAGCTAGTCATTACCCTCTTTTCTATCTTTGCAGCTCGTTACTACTGTGGTCGGTTGCTAAGGGCAACCTCGAGTTTTGGAGCCTAAGTCCAAGCATCAGGGACTGTATTCCTTCTTGTCCACTTACCTTCTCTTTTTTCTGCTGCCTTTACATACTGCGGTCGGTTGCTAGGGGCAACCACAAGATATGGAACCCCAGTCCTAGCATCAGTGACTGCATTTCCCCTTGTTTGCTTACCTGCTCTGTGTCTGCTGCTTTTACATTTCAGCTTTCACTAAGACTTTTTTTGCTGTCCCCCAGGAATTGATACATTATGCCTTTATTTAGTACTGGATTTACCATATATGAATGCCAAGCAAATTCAATCAATCTATTTACACCCTGTGAACTGTGCGGCGATATTGATATGGCCTCAATTTGCGCATGGATATAATCCTCACTGACAGGTAATGGAACTATTCTGAGCATGCGCCAGCCACGTCTCGGTCCGGAGTCGGGTTGCCATGGATGCGAGAACGCGCTCCTGGTGTCACGTCCCACCCGGACCCGGAAATGCTTCTACTCTACAGCGATGCGCACACCACTTCCGGCGCTTTGGCGCCTGTGATCGGGATACATCACAGCAGGACCCCGGAAGGCATTCACATTTCGTCACGTAATTACAGATCACTACCAGTGCACTTTGATTTATTATGCTTAATACCGGTATCTCTATATCAGATGATGATCGGATGTTTATATATGTATGTAACACTGTATATATATGATGGTTTATATTATTGATTGCACAATGTTCTCTGATGACCTCTTTGTTTACATATGTCAATCATGTATTACCTATGTCACATGACCTGGTGGGCGGTCTATAAATACCCACCAGTATCACTATAATTCACTTGAAAAAGCCAGCGTGAGGCTGGTGAAACGTTGTCTATGCACATGATGGAATAAAACCACCTTTTTTGCAACTTGTGGAGTGCTGCATCATATTTGCTATTGTCTGGATTGAGGAACCGACAGACCCAGGTTCCAGCTATGCGGGCACCCCTTATTTCACTTCTCTTCTGGACATTGGTTGTGCCGTTTTTATTTGCATTGTACTTACATACCTGGCTGCCTAACTACCTACCTACATATCTTGCTACCTACCTACATACCTGGTTACCTATGTACATACCTGGCCTTCATACATGGCTGTCTAACTACCTAGCTAGCAACCTACCTACGTACTTGGCTAGTCACCTACCCACATATCTGGCTTCCTGATCTACCTACCTAGTTAACTATTTACCTGGCTACCTACCTACCTGCCCTTTTACTGTGCAGGACACCAAGAAGGGCATAATTACAGTTTGTGGGCTCATAGATGGAAAGATTGTGTAGAGAAGGGACGGCAATGGAAAAAATGTCTAACATGTTTGTACTGCAGACGGTTAGAGATTGACATGACGGTCTGATCCGGACGTAGAAGAAAAGGAGAGAGGACGCCGCTGATCAAAAAAGACATAATTGTGAGTTCCTTGATGTAACTGTAATCACTTATATGGTATACAGATCCTGTGTACAGCTAATATCTACCGCCATATGATCCTGTATATAATGACTTATATAGTATACAGATCCTGTGTAGTATACTGGTCTGCGTATAGTGGTTTTATTCAGTAAAGCATTATCAGGTTATTGTGTGGTGGTATATATTTACTCCTTGTATACTGGTATTATTGGTCATGGAAAATTATTATACCTACCTTAAAGTGTTTCTTATATATAAAATGTAGTTTATTTTGTGTGTAGGCCTGGTGGAGGGATTTGGGTAGAATAGGGGCAGAAGTGTGACCAGCAGCAGAGCATTGCAGGGGGCTCTTACTTTTTTGGTCCGGGGGCCCTGAGTGTTGTCAGTCCGCCCCTGCCAATACCAACTATATGAGATGAGAAGTTTTTGAAGCCCTTCTGCCTCTTCGGTCACAGAAGAAATTCCGAAGCTTCCGTGGATAATCTCGCAGTCATCAGATCCTGAGTGTCCACGTAAACATATTTCTTTTTTTTTGCCCGTCAGCTGCGCAAATCAAGCTTGTTAAATAAATCATTGCGGTTCTCACGGTGATGGAGACACTGTCAGGAGGTAAAAAAAAAACGAAAACGTTAAAACAGAGGAGTATGTTGTATGCGGCCCGGAGTGAAGGCTGACAGGAAGAGTTGTGGGTAATTAAGGAGCAGTTAATTGAGCGGTTGTGCGATTTACCTGATGCTCGTGTTCCCGTCGCCGGCTGTGACTGACGGAGTCGTTTTATGAACTGTGTGAACAAGAAACATATGGACATACATATTCACCGCCGCGCAATTCACATGATGGAACATTTCACCTTGTGCTTTGTCTGCGAGGTTTGTCACTGCTTACACAGACGACGAGAACGTTCCTGGCAGAGACGTGTCCACGGCAAGAGCCGGCGCCTCCTGTTAACCCCTTCAGTGATCAGATCCTCACACAGTAAAGCTGATCACATTCACGGAACTCTACATCCCGGTCAGGGTTGTGCACAGACATTTTGGGGGTCAGGGCCAAAAAAAAAGGGCACTTCTCATAATTGATTATTTAAATGGCCACATAATGATGTTCCACTGCCCCGTGTCAAAATGGCAGGGGCTCAAGCCCCCCTTCTTGCCAATGTGTGCATGTCCCTGGTCACGGTACCATCTCCCAGCTCATACTTTTTATTAATACATATACTGTGTAAGGGTTAACAACAATTTGTGCCACCACTGGTGAATTATGTGTGAGAAAGAATGTACAGAATATTGGTCACATGACCTCAGTAAGTTTCTATGTAGAAACTTCTAGAAAAGCTGTAGGAGGAGTCTCCGAATTCAACCTACTCTCCCCAGAGGGGTGTACTGAAGTGTGAGGAAGTCTCCCGACTCTGCTCCTGCTGAGTAGACCAGGTTAGTTAGTGTTCTCTTTGCTCAGCACAAAAGGGAAGGTTTAGGCCTAGATAACCTTCTACAAGCAAGTTCCAGTTGCCCTATATTCAGCCTAAGGCAAATATGGGTCGATTGCGTTGATCCTGTGTTGTTCTGGAGGTTTCCACCAAAGACGGAGACTAAGACTGAGACCAGGCCATGTTTCTCTATAGAGATCTGGATCCATCTGACCAGGCCATGTTTCTCTATATAGATCTGGATCCATCTGACCAGGTCATGTTTCTCTATATAGATCTGGATCCATCTGACCAGGCCATGTTTCTCTATAGAGATCTGGATCCATCTGACCAGGCCATGTTTCTCTATAGAAATCTGGATCCATCTGACCGGGCCATGTTTCTCTATAGAGATCTGGACCCATCTGACCAGGCCATGTTTCTCTATAGAGATCTGGATCCATCTGATCAGGCCATGTTTCTCTATAGAGATCTGGATCCATCTGACCAGGCCATGTTTCTCTATAGAGATCTGAATCCCTCTGACCAGGACATGTTTCTCTATAGAGATCTGGATCCATCTGATCAGGCCATGTTTCTCTATGGAAATCTGGATCCATCTGACCAGGTCATGTTTCTCTATAGAGATCTGGATCCATCTGACCAGGTCATGTTTCTCTATAGAGATCTGGATCCATCTGACCAGGCCATGTTTCTCTATGGAGATCTGGCTCCATCTGACAAGGACATGTTTCTCCATAGAGATCTGGATCCATCTGACCAGGTAATGTTTCTCCACAGAGATCTGGATTCATCTGACCAGGCCATGTTTCTCTACAGAGATCTGGATCCTTCTGACCAGGCCATATTTTGCTATATAGATCTGGATCCATCTGACCAGGCCATGTTTCTCTATAGAGATCTGGATCCATCTGACCAGGACATGTTTCTCTACAGAGATCTGGATCCATCTGACCAGGCCATGTTTCTCTATAGAGATCTGGAGTCATCTGACCAGACCATATTTCTCTATAGAGATCTGGACCCATCTGACCAGGCCATGTTTAAGCATAGAGATCTGGATCCATCTGACCAGGCCATGTTTCTCTACAGAGATCTGGATTCATCTGATCAGGCCATGTTTCTCTACAGAGATCTGGATCCACCTGATCAGGCCATGTTTCTCTATAGAGATCTGGATCCATCTGATAAGGACATGTTTCTCCATAGAGATCTGGATCCATCTGACCAGGTAATGTTTCTCCATAGAGATCTGGATCTATCTGACCAGGTTATGTTTCTCCACAGAGATCTGGATCCATCTGACCAGGTAATGTTTCTCCAAACACATGTTTCTCTATAGAGATCTGGATCCATCTGACCAGGCCATGTTTCTCCATAGAGATCTGGATCCATCTGACCAGGTAATGTTTCTCCATAGAGATCCGGATCTATCTGACCAGGTAATGTTTCTCCATAGAGATCTGGATCCATCTGACCAGGTAATGTTTCTCCATAGAGATCTGGATCCATCTGACCAGGACATGTTTCTCTATAGAGATCTGCATCCATCTGACCAGGCCATGTTTCTCCATAGAGATCTGGATCCATCTGACCAGATAATGTTTCTCCATAGAGATCTGGATCTATCTGACCAGGTAATGTTTCTCCACAGAGATCTGGATCCATCTGACCTGGTAATGTTTCTCCACAGAGATCTGGATCCATCTGACCAGGACATGTTTCTCCACAGAGATCTGGATCCATCTGACCAGGCCATGTTTCTCCACAGAGATCTGGATCCTTCTGACCAGGCCATATTTCGCTATAGAGATCTGGATCCATCTGACCAGGTCATAATTCTCTATAGACATCTGGATCCATCTGACCAGGCCATGTTTCTCTATAGAGATCTGGATCCATCTGACCAGGCCATGTTTCTCTATTGAGATCCGGATCTATATGACCAGGACATGTTTCTTTATATAGATCTGGATCCATCTGACCAGGCCATGTTTCTCTATTGAGATCCGGATCTATATGACCAGGACATGTTTCTTTATAGAGATCTGGATCCATCTGACCAGGCCTTGTTTCTCTATAGAAATCTGGATCCATCTGACCAGGACATGTTTCTCTATAGAGATCTGGATCCATCTGACCAGGACATGTTTCTCTATAGAGATCTGGATCCATCTGACCAGGACATGTTTCTCTACAGAGATCTGGATCCATCTGACCAGGCCATGTTTCTCTATAGAGATCTGGAGTCATCTGACCAGACCATATTTCTCTATAGAGATCTGGATCCATCTGACCAGGTCATGTTTCTCTATAGAAATCTGGACCCATCTGACCAGGCCATGTTTAAGCATAGAGATCTGGATCCATCTGACCAGACCATGTTTCTCTACAGAGATCTGGATTCATCTGATCAGGCCATGTTTCTCTACAGAGATCTGGATCCACCTGATCAGGCCATTTTTCTCTATAGAGATCTGGATCCATCTGATAAGGACATGTTTCTCCATAGAGATCTGGATCCATCTGACCAGGTTATGTTTCTCCACAGAGATCTGGATCCATCTGACCAGGTAATGTTTCTCCAAACACATGTTTCTCTATAGAGATCTGGATCCATCTGACCAGGCCATGTTTCTCCATAGAGATCTGGATCCATCTGACCAGGTAATGTTTCTCCAAAGAGATCTGGATCTATCTGACCAGGTAATGTTTCTCCATAGAGATCTGGATCCATCTGACCAGGTAATGTTTCTCCATAGAGATCTGGATCCATCTGACCAGGACATGTTTCTCTATAGAGATCTGCATCCATCTGACCAGGCCATGTTTCTCCATAGAGATCTGGATCCATCTGACCAGGTAATGTTTCTCCATAGAGATCTGGATCTATCTGACCAGGTAATGTTTCTCCACAGAGATCTGGATCCACCTGACCTGGTAATGTTTCTCCACAGAGATCTGGATCCATCTGACCAGGCCATGTTTCTCCACAGAGATCTGGATCCATCTGACCAGGACATGTTTCTGTATAGAGATCTGGATCCATCTGATCAGGCCATGTTTCTCCACAGAGATCTGGATCCTTCTGACCAGGCCATATTTCGCTATAGAGATCTGGATCCATCTGACCAGGTCATAATTCTCTATAGAGATCTGGATCCATCTGACCAGGCCATGTTTCTCTATAGAGATCTGGATCCATCTGACCAGGACATGTTTCTCTATAGAGATCTGGATCCATCTGACCAGGCCATGTTTCTCTATTGAGATCCGGATCTATATGACCAGGCCATGTTTCTCTATTGAGATCCGGATCTATATGACCAGGACATGTTTCTTTATAGAGATCTGGATCCATCTGACCAGGCCATGTTTCTCTATTGAGATCTGGATCCATCTGACCAGGCCATGTTTCTCTATTGAGATCCGGATCTATATGACCAGGACATGTTTCTTTATAGAGATCTGGATCCATCTGACCAGGACATGTTTCTCTATAGAGATCTGGATCCATCTGACCAGGACATGTTTCCCTATAGAGATCCGGATCCATGTGACCAGGACATGTTTCTCTATAGAGATCTGGATCCATCTGACCAGGACATGTTTCTCTATAGAGATCTGGATCCATCTGACCAGGTCATGTTTCTCTATAGAGATCTGGATCCATCTGACCAGGACATGTTTCTCTATAGAGATCCGGATCCATCTGACCAGGTCATGTTTCTCTATAGAGATCTGGATCCATCTGACCAGGTCATGTTTCTCTATAGAGATCTGGATCCATCTGACCAGGCCATGTTTCTCTATAGAGATCAGGATCCATCTGACCAGGACATGTTTCTCTATAGAGATCTGGATCCATCTGACCAGGCCATGTTTCTCTATAGAGATCAGGATCCATCTGACCAGGCCATGTTTCTCTATTGAGATCTGGATCCATCTGACCAGGCCATGTTTCTCTATTGAGATCCGGATCTATATGACCAGGACATGTTTCTTTATAGAGATCTGGATCCATCTGACCAGGCCATGTTTCTCTATAGAGATCTGGATCCATCTGACCAGGCCATGTTTCTGACAACAGGCTTTCTTCCTGGAGTGTGGCCTTTCTGTTTTCCTTAGACATAATGGCGATGGAGCTGATCATGTGGTAAGGAGCGTTGTTCGGACACAATAGTCAGACACCAGCTTTATATTCGGCTGCGGTTTTCTGACTGTTCTCCTGTTCCTCAGAACAATTCCTGACATCTTCCTCTTTTACAGTTGTCTCTTTTGACAGGATCCCTTTTACGAGATTCTTTCATCCATCGCACTGTTCTCCGTGTACTCTCTGATCACTGGAGTGATCCTTCCAGTATGGATCCACAATTCTTTCCTCCCGAACTCCAAAACATCTGTATAGGAGAATTGTGTTCTGTGTGTTTGAGAGTCGATATTTAGATTGTAGCAAATAACGAAACCCCAATAACCAAAAAGGTGACGGGGTATAAAACCCCACAAGAATCCCCCCCCCCCCTATTATTGTTAGTGCAAATATTAAATCTTTACTTTTGTTTGTTATTATTAAAAAGGTCCAAAAAAAAGTGTCTTAAAAACCCCATCTACTATCTTGGGTGATACCACGAAACATGTAGGGGAGACATATTGTTGTGGTTTAATGTCAGCCTTGATCCCTTTATAAAACGTACTGCAGACGTTAAATACATCCATTGTTACTCCACATAGGAGAACTAACATTTATGATTATAGCGACTGTGCTGTTGTTTTTAAGACACTTTTTTTTAACCTTTTTAATTATAACAAATAAAAGTAAAGTTTTAATACTTGCACTAACAATAATAGAGGGGGAATTATTGGGGGGGTTTTATACCTCGTCACCTTTTTGGAGACTGGGATTTGTTTATTTACTGTATTTTAACTCCTCCCCATTTTGGGCGTTTTTTGGTATTTAGATTGTGAACCCCACAAGGGACTGATGTGGGGGATGGTAATCTCTGTATGAAATATGTTGCTGCTCCTTAAAGGGGTTCATTACCCTTAGATATCCCATCCCCCATGTAAAATGGCGGGACCCCCGCTATCTTGGCTGCGGCACCCCAGTCTTCCGATGCATGTAAAGAATTTCGCTCCTTGCCGGATGACTGGCGATGCGGCGCCGGACCACAAGGGCCCCCTCAATTCAAGTCTCTGGGAAGGGGTGTGACACCCATCACGCCCCCTCTCATACACTTGTATTGAGGGGGCATGGCTGTGACATCACAAGCCTCCGGCGCTGTACCCGGCCTTCTAATCGAACGACGGGTGCAGCAGGGAAGTCACGGGGAGCCCCAGCGGCGGGACCCCCGCAGTCAGACATCTTAACCCCAACCCTTTTGATAGAGGATGAGATGCCTAGGGTGGAGTACCCCTTTAATTTACAACATCGGACAAAAACATACACTATTAGCACCCACTTTTGGTCAGAGTTCACATGATCCTCAGACATTTGGTTCACAAAATTGCCCCTATAGAATCTAGACTTTTGTCACATATACACAGGTAGGGAGTGTTTTCGGCCATAGGGATTGGTAAAAACCAATATGGAGCCATATACAACTGTTGGTTCACTCCGCCACTTCAACCTTGGACAAATGGGCGCTTGATGAAGATGGCTTTGTGATCCTTGGACCATGTTGAGGGTCCGTCTCCATTGGCAGCACCAGAGATGTCCGATCCCCCGTATGGTCCATGGGGGAGATTTATCAAAACCTGTGCAGAGGAAAAGTTGCCCAGTTGCCCATAGCAACCAATCAGATCACTTCTTTCATTTTGCAGAGGCCTTGTTAAAAATGAAAGTAGTGATCTGATTGGTTGCTATGGGCAACTGGGTAACTTTTCACCTGGACGCGTTTTGATAAATCTCCCCAAATATGTCCTCCTGCCGGGCCTTATAGGTTCTTCCTGGTATTTTTGGGTTTTGCTCTGAGGACTTCGGCCGTCCTGAAATTGGGACCATGGCCATTAAATTGTCCCACTTTGGGCCATACCGTACAGCGCTATGAAATGTGTTGGTGCCATATACATAGCGGAATATAAATGAGCTCCACGATAATGTAGGAATGGTATTCCTGCGCATTATGGTGTCTACCTGAGATGAATGAGGCCGATCTGAGCAGATACATCTCAGAGACAAGTCTGTGATATTAATTGGGCGGGGGCGCTGTAATGGGGGCCGGTTCCCTTCATACATGAGAGGTTCTGGATGTTGGTCTATAGAGAAGGAGGCCCCCGCCGCTCCCCTCCTCCGATGGGGCTCATCCGTCATCCGCTTGATTACATTTGTTCGGCCCCAATCCTTCATTTCGGGAAAATTCAATTTTTATTAGGTGGAAGTTTCCGCCAATCTAAGAACACGCGCACCTCGCCGCGGAAATAAAGGAATGCAAAAGACATATATCGCCCGCACCGGGGCCGGCACTAGTGAGCCATAATACATCACAGGGAGAATTAATAAATATCATTTATCAGCATACAGGCGTCTGGCAGCGGCTCAGACACCCAGAGCTTCATAAGTGTCAGCGCCCCAGATGGATGGAGGAGCCGCGCCTTTTGTTTAAGTAACTGGTTTGTCTTTAATAAGAAGTGTGGACACAAAACGCACCGGAGAAAGTGCGACTGACGATCCATCTCCTCGTATTCAGAGAGGGAGGGAATATTCTAGAATTATACTGAAATATACAGAATTCTGAAAAAAAAGTCAAATATTTATCTATCTCATATCAATCTATCTCATGTCTATCTATCTCATATCTATCTATCTCATATCTATCTATCTATCTATCTCATATCTATCTATCTATCTATCTATCTATCTATCTCATATCTATCTCATATCTATCTATCTCATATCTATCTATCTATCTATCTATCTATCTCATATCTATCTATCTCATATTTATCTGTCTCATATCTATCTATCTATCTCATATCTATCTATTTCATATATATCTATATCATATCTATCTATCTCATATCCATCTATCTCATATCTATCTATCTATCTCATATCTATCTATCTATCTCATATATATCTATATCATATCTATCTATCTCATATCCATCTATCTCATATCTATCTATCTCATATCTATCTATCTATCTCATATCTATCTATCTATCTCATATCTATCTCATATCTATCTATCTCATATCTATCTATCTCATATCTATCTATCTATCTATCTCATATCTATCTCATATTTATCTGTCTCATATCTATCTATCTATCTATCTATCTCATATCTATCTATCTCATATATATCTATATCATATCTATCTATCTCATATCCATCTATCTCATATCTATCTATCTCATATCTATCTATCTCATATCTATCTATCTCATATCTATCTATCTATCTATCTATCTATCTATCTATGTATCTCATATCTATCTATCTCATATCTGTCTCATACCCTCGCTCTAGTGATATTATCAGGGTCTCTATCAGTTTTCCTCTCTGCCGGTGATTCTGAGGCCGATACATCATGGAGGACCTGACTCAGCTCTTTACGGGTGTAGAGGAGATTTTGTGTCATGTGACTACAGATAAGTACAGATATGTCCCTCCCCCCGTCTCCTGCGCTCCGGCTCTTTGTAGTTTGCCTTATTTTGTGCAGTCAGTGTCCAGATAAACCTGTTCTCTCCTGGAGATCCTGAACTTTTTGAATATTTTTGTGCTTCAGACAATTGATGTGTGAGGTTCTGTTCATTTATATGATCCATGTAATCTACTGGATCCAGTTATAGATACAGAATCCATAACAATCCGTTTACTTCAACAGGATTCCTCTGCAGAATGCTGCAAAATATAACACAAGACTTATATTTTTGTAGAATGCAGAATTTCCGTAGTGGAAAATCTGTGTGAATGGAACCTTGGAATCCCATCGAAGTGAATGGGCAATTCATTTCTGCGGAATTCTGTGTGGAAGTTCTGCTGTGTGAACAAAGCCTTATATAAATGGGGGAAAGAGAAACATTTGAGTGAGCAGGAAAAAACCATCATAGTGAGAGATCGTCCAGGATCCATTACTGTTCATGACCCAAGACACAGAGAAGATCGAAGACACAGAGAAGATCGAAGACACAGAGAAGGTCCAAGATACAGAGAAGATCGAAGACACAGAGAAGATCGAAGACACAGAGAAGGTCCAAGATACAGAGAAGGTCCAAGATACAGAGAAGATCGAAGACACAGAGAAGATCGAAGACACAGAGAAGGTCCAAGATACAGAGAAGATCAAAGACACAGAGAAGATCGAAGACACAGAGAAGGTCCAAGATACAGAGAAGATCGAAGACACAGGGAAGATCCAAGACACAGAGAAGATCCAAGACACAGGGAAGGTCCAAGACACAGGGAAGGTCCAAGACACAGAGAAGATTGAAGACACAGAGAAGATCCAAGACACAGGGAAGATCCAAGACACAGAGAAGATCCAAGACACAGGGAAGGTCCAAGACACAGAGAAGATCCAAGACACAGAGAAGATCCAAGACACAGAGAAGGTCCAAGACACAGAGAAGATCCAAGACACAGAGAAGATCCAAGACACAGAGAAGATCCAAGACACAGGGAAGGTCCAAGACACAGAGAAGATTGAAGACACAGAGAAGATCGAAGACACAGAGAAGATCCAAGACACAGAGAAGATCCAAGACACAGAGAAGATCCAAGACACAAAGAAAATCGAAGACACAGAGAAGATCCAAGACACAGAGAAGATCAAAGACACAGGGAAGGTCAAAGACACAGAGAAGATCCAAGACACAGAGAAGATCCAAGACACAGAGAAGATCAAAGACACAGGGAAGGTCCAAGACACAGAGAAGATCGAAGACACAAGGAACTTCCAAGACACAGGGAAGATCGAAGACACAGAGAAGATCCAAGACACAGAGAAGATCAAAGACACAGAGAAGATCCAAGACACAGAGAAGATCCAAGACACAGAGAAGATCAAAGACACAGGGAAGGTCCAAGACACAGAGAAGATCGAAGACACAAGGAACTTCCAAGACACAGGGAAGATTGAAGACACAGAGAAGATCCAAGACACAGAGAAGATCAAAGACACAGAGAAGATCCAAGACACAGAGAAGATCCAAGACACAGGGAAGGTCCAAGACACAGAGAAGATCGAAGACACAGGGAAGGTCCAAGACACAGGGAAGATCGAAGACACAGAGAAGATCCAAGACACAGAGAAGATTGAAGACACAGGGAAGATCAAAGACACAGAGAAGATCAAAGACACAGAGAAGATCGAAGACACAGAGAAGGTCCAAGACACAGGGAAGATCCAAGACACAGGGAAGATCCAAGACACAGAGAAGATCCAAGACACAGAGAAGATCCAAGACACAGAGAAGATCCAAGACACAGAGAGATCCAAGACACAGAGAAGATCCAAGACACAGGGAAGGTCCAAGACACAGGGAAGATCCAAGACACAGAGAAGATCCAAGACACAGGGAAGATCCAAGACACAGAGAAGATCCAAGACACAGAGAGATCCAAGACACAGAGAAGATCCAAGACACAGAGAAGATCCAAGACACAGAGAAGATCCAAGACACAGAGAGATCCAAGACACAGAGAAGATCGAAGACACAGAGAAGATCCAAGACACAGAGAAGATCGAAGACACAGAGAAGATCCAAGACACAGGGAAGGTCCAAGACACAGGGAAGATCCAAGACACAGGGAAGATCCAAGACACAGAGAAGATCCAAGACACAGAGAAGATCCAAGACACAGAGAAGATCCAAGACACAGAGAAGATCCAAGACACAGGGAAGATCCAAGACACAGAGAAGATCCAAGACACAGAGAAGATCCAAGACACAGAGAAGATCCAAGACACAGGGAAGATCCAAGACACAGAGAAGATCCAAGACACAGAGAAGATCCAAGACACAGAGAAGATCCAAGACACAGGGAAGATCCAAGACACAGAGAAGATCCAAGACACAGGGAAGATCCAAGACACAGAGAAGATCCAAGACACAGAGAAGATCCAAGACACAGAGAAGATCCAAGACACAGGGAAGATCCAAGACACAGAGAAGATCCAAGACACACATACCATACATCCATATATACCATACAACCATATATATATATATATATCATACATCTCTATATACCGTACATCTATATACACCATACATCCATATATATATATATATATATATATATATATATATATATATCATACATCTCTATATACCGTACATCCATATATACCGTACATCTATATACACCATACATCCATATATATATATATATATATATATATATATATACCATAGATCCCTATCTACCGTACATCCATATACACATGTACAAATGTTTCTTGTCCCACCGGACACGCCAACCTCACAGAGTGTTGGGCGGTGATGTCCCCAGCGGTCCTGTCCCCCTTCTCAGCACTCATTAATCTGCAGGCTTGGGGTATTTCTCCAGCAGTTAGAAGAGGAGGCCGCAGTCTTAATGGCCGTGTTAGGCGCGTGCTGGAGACTCTTACAACACTCTCCTGACTTAATAAAGCGATAACTCATGGTGACATCTTGATAAAGAATGGCTGACGTGTGGGAGCGGCCGTCATCAATCTCCCCCCACCACCACCCGTTTTGCCTCTTATGATGCGGCCTGTAGGAGGCGCTGTACACTAACCTGACCGGCATCACCTGAACTATTGAGGAGAATAAATTGTGATCGGACCGGGGCCGATGGGCTGACACTCCGCGCTCCTCTCTCTGATTAAGATGCCACACTTGAGTTAAGACGTACATTAAGATTTGATGAGGAATTGATCAGGGCATCAAGTAGGATCCTGGGCCGGACGCTCCTGACAATAGTCACATGATATACATGTAACCCTTCGCTGCCTGGATACAATCTCCTTCTCATTTAGTTTGGTAAAATCTTGAGAAAATTATAGTAATGTCGGTCATTAGGATGGGGACAGAATAACAGGAATATAATGTCTGCAGGATCAGGTGACCAGGACATCCCAGGCTTAAATCATTGGCATATGTCACATGTCATATGCTCCACCCCCTCAGGCAGTGATAGAGCTGTAGGGGTCCCAGAGGTCGCAACTGCAACTGGGCCCCTAAGTCAGGGAGGTCCACGGGCCCCCTCACCACACTAAGGCTGAGTGCTGCCCCCTGACACTGTGCGGCACGCATCTCTCTGGACTCCTCCTCCTGGCTGAGGCACTAAAGTGCAGAATACAGGGGGAGGAGTCATGAGAGGCAGAAGGAGGAGTCAGGAGAGAGGGAAGGAGGTAAAGGCAGCAGTCAGGAGAGGCAGACGGAGGAGTCAGGAGAGGCAGAGGGACGAGACAGGAGAGGCAGAGGGAGGAGTCAGGAGAGGCAGAGGGAAGAGACAGGAGAGGCAGACGGAGGAGTCAGGAGAGGCAGAGGGACGAGACAGGAGAGGCAGAGGGAGGAGTCAGGAGAGGCAGAGGGACGAGAAAGGAGAGGCAGAGGGAGGAGTCAGGAGAGGCAGAGGGAAGAGACAGGAGAGGCAGAGGGAGGAGTCAGGAGAGGCAGAGGGACGAGAAAGGAGAGGCAGAGGGAGGAGTCAGGAGAGGCAGAGGGAAGAGACAGGAGAGGCAGAGGGAGGAGTCAGGAGAGGCAGAGGGAGGAGTCAGGAGAGGCAGAGGGAGGAGACAGGAGAGGCAGAGGGAGGAGTCAGGAGAGGAAGAGGGAGGAGACAGGAGAGGCAGAGGGAGGAGTCAGGAGAGAGGGAAGGAGGTAAAGGCAGCAGTCAGGAGAGGCAGAGGGAGGAGTCAGGAGAGGCAGAGGGAGGAGACAGAGGAGGCAGAGGGAGGAGTCAGGAGAGGCAGAGGGAGGAGGCAGGAGAGGCAGAGGGAGGAGACAGGAGAGGCAGAGGGAGGAGTCAGGAGAGGCAGAGGGAGGAGACAGGAGAGGCAGAGGGAGGAGTCAGGAGAGGCAGAGGGAGGAGACAGGAGAGAGGGAAGGAGGTAAAGGCAGCAATCAGGAGAGGCAGAGGGAGGAGTCAGGAGAGGCAGAGGGAGGAGACAGGAGAGGAAGAGGGAGGAGTCAGGAGAGGCAAAGGGAGGAGACAGTAGAGAGGGAAGGAGGTAAAGGCAGCAATCAGGAGAGGCAGAGGGAGGAGTCAGGAGAGACAGAAGGAGGAGACAGGAGAGGCAGAGGGAGGAGTCAGTAGAGGTAGAGGGAGGAGACAGGAGAGGCAGAGGGAGGAGTCAGGAGAGGAAGAGGGAGGAGACAGGAGATGCAGAGGGAGGAGTCAGGAGAGGCAGAGGGAGGAGACAGGAGAGGCAGAGGGAGGAGTCAGGAGAGGTAGAGGGAGGAGTAAGGAGAGAGGGAAGGAGGTAAAGGAAGCAGTCAGGAGAGGCAGAGGGAGGAGTCAGGAGAGGCAGAGGGAGGAGTCAGGAGAGGCAGAGGGAGGAGACAGGAGAGGCAGAGGGAGGAGTCAGGAGAGGCAGAGGGAGGAGTAAGGAGAGACATAGGGAGGAGTCAGGAGAGGCAAAGGGAGGAGTCAGGAGAGACAGAGGGAGGAGTAAGGAGAGGCAGAGGGAGGAGTCAGGAGAGGCAGAGGGAGGAGTAAGGAGAGACATAGGGAGGAGTCAGGAGAGGCAAAGGGAGGAATCAGGAGAGACAGAGGGAGGAGTAAGGAGAGGCAGAGGGAGGAGTCAGGAGAGGCAGAGGGAGGAGTCAGGAAAGAGGCAAGGAGAAGGAGGAGGCAGGAGACAGGAAGAAGTGGTAGGAACATGTTCTTTAACCCCTTCCTTACATGTAGGTAAGGGATTATGGAGCAGGCTAAGCCGATAAGCATGCTCCATACACAGCAGGTGCCAGCACTGTATTACAGCTGGCACCCGCCAACAAAGATACATGACTCCAATCCTGACTGTTCAGACCCCTAAATGACACAGTCTATAGCAGTGTTTCCCAATCAGGGTGCCTCCAGCTGTTTCCTTTGGGACATGCTGGGAGTTGTAGTTTTGCAGCAGCTGCAGGCACTCTGAATTGGAAACATTGCCCTATAGAGACCTTGGCATCAATGGCGCACCAACATATCTTGACCCAGATGGATATATATGAGGATGAGGCCGGGAATAGACATGTGATCCCAGAGACACCATGACGCCCCCCGGTGACCAGGAGCGGCCGTGTCCTGTGCGGGGGGGGGGGGGGGGGGGATGTGATTTGTGCCCATGTGCGACCCCACTGAATCAATGTTTACAAGGAGGCGAGGGGCCCCGCTCACACCCGGACAAGGCAAATGTTAAATCAAATCTGGACATTTAGTGCTTTATCAAACCTTTATAAGATCACAAAATGAGATTACAACGGAGAGAACAAAAGGTCGCGGCGAATCAATGCGCTAATTAATTGAAACGAAGCGAAAAACATCTTCATCTACACAAGGAACCGGGAGACTGCACCCTAGAGACATGAGACCCCCTGTATATAGAGAAATAGGCAAAGAGTGCACTGTATACAGCAAGAGATAGATATGAGATAGATAGATAGATAGATAGATAGATAGATAGATACGAGATAGATAGATAGATATGAGATAGATAGATAGATAGATATGAGATAGATAGATAGATAGATAGATAGATACGAGATAGATAGATAGATATGAGATAGATAGATAGATAGATAGATAGATATGAGATAGATAGATAGATAGATAGATAGATAGATAGATAGATAGATATGAGATAGATAGATAGATAGATAGATAGATGTGAGATAGATAGATATATAGATATGAGATAGATAGATAGATAGATAGATAGATAGATAGATAGATATGAGATAGATAGATAGATAGATAGATATGAGATAGATAGATAGATAGATAGATAGATAGATAGATGTGAGATAGATAAATATGAGATAGATAGATAGATAGATAGATAGATATGAGATAGATAGATAGATAGATATGAGATAGATAGATAGATAGATAGATATGAGATAGATAGGTATGAGATAGATAGATAGATAGATATGAGATAGATAAATAGATATGAGATATATAGATAGATAGATATGAGATAGATAGATATGAGATAGATAGATAGATAGATATGAGATAGATAGATATGAGATAGATAGATATGAGATAGATAGATAGATATGAGATATATAGATAGATAGATATGAGATATATAAATATGAGATAGATAGATAGATAGATATGAGATAGATAGATAGATAGATATGAGATAGATAGATATGAGATAGATAGATAGATAGATAGATATGAGATAGATAGATAGATAGATAGATAGATATGAGATATATAAATATGAGATAGATAGATAGATAGATATGAGATAGATAGATAGATAGATATGAGATAGATAGATAGATAGATATGAGATAGATAGATAGATAGATAGATATGAGATAGATAGATAGATAGATAGATAGATATGAGATAGATAGATAGATAGATAGATAGATAGATAGATATGAGATAGATAGATATGAGATAGATAGATAGATAGATAGATATGAGATAGATAGATAAATATGAGATAAATATGAGATAGATAGAGAGGAGATAGATAGATATGAGATAGATAGATATGAGATAGATAGATAGATAGATATGAGATAGATAGATAGATAGATATGAGATAGATAGATAGATAGATATGAGATAGATATGAGATAGATAGATAGATAGATAAATAGATATAGTTACATAGTTAAATAGTTAGTACGGTCGAAAAAAGACATATGTCCATCAAGTTCAACCAGGGAATTAAGGGGTAGGGGTGTGGCGCGATATTGGGGAGGGGATAGGATTTTATATTTCTTCATAAGCATTAATGTTATTTTGTTCCAGGAATGTATCTAATCCTGTTTTAAAGCTGTTAATTGTTCCTGCTGTGACCAGTTCCTGAGGTAGACCGTTCCATAAATTCACAGTCCTCACGGTAAAGAAGGCGTGTCGCCCCTTTAGACTAAAACTTTTCTTCTCCAGACGGAGGGAGTGCCCCCTCGTCCTTTGGGGGGGTTTAACCTGGAACAGTTTTTCTCCATATTTTTTGTATGGGCCATTTATATACTTATATACGTTTATCATATCCCCCCTTATACGTCTCTTCTCAAGACTAAACAATTGTAACTCCTTTAATCGCTCCTCATAGCTAAGATGTTCCAGGCCCCATATTAGTTTAGTCGCGCGTCTCTGCACCCTTTCCAACTCCGCAGTGTCCCTTTTATGGACAGGTGCCCAAAACTGAACAGCATATTCCAGGTAAGGCCGTACCAGTGCTTTATAAAGGGGGAGTATTATACACTATAGACTGTACCAATGCTTTATAAAGGGGGAGTATTATACACTATAGACTGTACCAATGCTTTATAAAGGGGGAGTATTATACACTATAGACTGTACCAATGCTTTATAAAGGGGGAGTATTATACACTATAGACTGTACCAATGCTTTATAAAGGGGGAGTATTATGTCCCTGTCCCTTGAGTCCATGCCTCTTTTGATACATGACAATATCCTGCCGGCCTTGGAAGCAGCAGCCTGACATTGTGCTATTCTGTAGTCTGTGATCTACAAGTCACCCAGATCCTTCTCTACCAGTGACTCTGACAGTTTAATCCCCCCTAAGACATACGACGCTGCAGTTTATTAGTGTACACAGCCCCCTCTATATACACAGCCCCCCTCTATATATACACAGCCCCCCCTCTATATACACAGCCCCCCTCTATATACACAGCCCCCCCTCTATATACACAGCCCCCCTCTATATACACAGCCCCCCTCTATATACACAGCCCCCCCTCTACATACACAGCCCCCCCTCTATATACATGGCTCCCCCTCTATATACACAGCCCCCCCTCTATATACACAGCTTCCCTCTATATACACAGCCCCCCCTCTATATACACAGCCCCCCCTATATACACAGTCCCCTCTATATACACAGCCCCCTCTCTATATCCACAGCCCCCCTCTATATACACAGCCCCCCTCTATATACACAGCCCCCCTCTATATACACAGCCCCCCTCTATATACACAGCCCCCCTCTATATACACAGCCCCCTCTATATACACAGCCCCCTCTATATACACAGCCCCCCCTCTATATACACAGCCCCCCTCTATATACACAGCCCCCCTCTATATACACAGCCCCCCCTCTATATACACATCCTCTATATACACAGCCCCCTCTATATACACAGCCCCCCCTCTATATACACAGCCCCCCCTCTATATACACAGCCCCCCTCTATATACACAGCCCCCCCTCTATATACACATCCTCTATATACACAGACCCCCTCTATATACACAGCTCCCCTCTATATACACAGCCCCCCCTCTATATACACAGCCCCCCCCTCTATATACACAGCCCCCCTCTCTATATACACAGCCCCCCCTCTATATACACAGCCCCCCTCTATATACACAGCCCCCCCTCTATATACACATCCTCTATATACACAGCCCCCCTCTATATACACAGCCCCCCTCTATATACACAGCCCCCCTCTATATACACAGCCCCCCCTCTATATACACAGCCCCCCCTCTATATACACAGCCCCCCTCTATATACACAGCCCCCCCTATATACACAGCCCCCCTCTATATACACAGCCCCCCCTATATACACAGCCCCCCTCTATATACACAGCCCCCCCTCTATATACACAGCCCCCCTCTATATAAACAGCCCCCCCTCTATATACACAGCCCCCTCTATATACACAGCCCCCCTCTATATCCACAGCCCCCCTCTATATACACAGCCCCCCTCTATATACACAGCCCCCCCTATATACACAGCTCCCCTCTATTTACACAGCCCCCCTCTATATACACAGCCCCCCTCTATATACACAGCCCCCCCTATATACACAGCCCCCTCTATATACACAGCCCCCCCTCTATATACACAGCCCCCCTCTATATACACAGCCCCCCCTCTATTTACACAGCCCCCCTCTATATACACAGCCCCCCTCTATATACACAGCCATTCCTCTATATACACAGCCCCCCCCTCTATATACACAGCCCCCCCCTCTATATACACAGCCCCCCTCTATATACACAGCCCCTCCTCTATATACACAGCCCCCCCTCTATATACACAGCCCCCCCTCTATATACACAGCCCCCCTCTATATACACAGCCCCTCCTCTATATACACAGCCCCCCCTCTATATACACAGCCCCCCCCTCTATATACACAGCCCCCCTCTATATACACAGCCCCTCCTCTATATACACAGCCCCCCCTCTATATACACAGCCCCCCCCTCTATATACACAGCCCCCCTCTATATACACAGCCCCTCCTCTATATACACAGCCCCCCTCTATATACACAGCCCCCCCTCTATATACACAGCCCCCCTCTATATACACAGCCCCCCCTCTATATACACAGCCCCCCTCTATATACACAGCCCCCCCCTCTATATACACAGCCCCCCCTCTATATACACAGCCCCCCCTCTATATACACAGCCCCCCCTCTATATACACAGCCCCCCCACTATATACACAGCCCCCCCCCTCTATATACACAGCCCCCCTAAGACATACGATGCTGCAGGTTATAAGTATACACAGCCCCCCTCTATATACACAGCCCCCCCTCTATATACACAGCCCCCCCTCTATATACACAGCCCCCCTCTATATACACAGCCCCCCTCTATATACACAGCCCCCCCTCTATATACACAGCCCTCCTCTATATACACAGCCCCCCTCTATATACACAGCCCCCCTCTATATACACAGCCCCCCCTCTATATACACAGCCCCCCTCTATATACACAGCCCCCCCTATATACACAGCTCCCCTCTATTTACACAGCCCCCCTCTATATACACAGCCCCCCTCTATATACACAGCCCCCCCTATATACACAGCCCCCTCTATATACACAGCCCCCCCTCTATATACACAGCCCCCCTCTATATACACAGCCCCCCCTCTATTTACACAGCCCCCCTCTATATACACAGCCCCCCTCTATATACACAGCCATTCCTCTATATACACAGCCCCCCCCTCTATATACACAGCCCCCCCCTCTATATACACAGCCCCCCTCTATATACACAGCCCCTCCTCTATATACACAGCCCCCCCTCTATATACACAGCCCCCCCCTCTATATACACAGCCCCCCTCTATATACACAGCCCCTCCTCTATATACACAGCCCCCCCTCTATATACACAGCCCCCCCCCTCTATATACACAGCCCCCCTCTATATACACAGCCCCTCCTCTATATACACAGCCCCCCCTCTATATACACAGCCCCCCCCTCTATATACACAGCCCCCCTCTATATACACAGCCCCTCCTCTATATACACAGCCCCCCTCTATATACACAGCCCCCCCTCTATATACACAGCCCCCCTCTATATACACAGCCCCCCCTCTATATACACAGCCCCCCTCTATATACACAGCCCCCCCCCTCTATATACACAGCCCCCCCTCTATATACACAGCCCCCCCTCTATATACACAGCCCCCCCTCTATATACACAGCCCCCCCACTATATACACAGCCCCCCCCCCTCTATATACACAGCCACCCTAAGACATACGATGCTGCAGGTTATTAGTATACACAGCCCCCCTCTATATACACAGCCCCCCCTCTATATACACAGCCCCCCCTCTATATACACAGCCCCCCTCTATATACACAGCCCCCCTCTATATACACAGCCCCCCCTCTATATACACAGCCCTCCTCTATATACACAGCCCCCCTCTATATACACAGCCCCCCTCTATATACACAGCCCCCCTCTATATACACAGCCCCCCCTCTATATACACAGCCCTCCTCTATATACACAGCCCCCCCTCTATATACACAGCCCCCCTCTATATACACAGCCCCCCTCTATATACAGAGCCCCCCTCTATACACACATCCCCCCACTATATACACAGCCCCCCCTCTATATACACAGACCCCCTCTATATACACAGCCCCCCTCTATATACACAGCCCCCCTCTATATACACAGCCCCCCTCTATATACACAGCCCCCCCTCTATATACACAGCCCCCCCTCTATATCCACAGCCCCCCCTCTATATACACAGCCCCCCTCTATATACACAGCCCCCCCTCTATATACACAGCCCCCCTCTATATACACAGCCCCCCCTCTATATACACAGCCCCCCCTCTATATATACAGCCCCCCTCTATATACACAGCCCCCCTCTATATACACAGCCCCCCTCTATATATACAGCCCCCCTCTATATACACAGCCCCCCTCTATATACACAGCCCCCCTCTATATACACAGCCCCCCCTCTATATACAAAGCCCCCCTCTATATATACAGCCCCCCTCTATATACACAGCCCCCCTCTATATACACAGCCCCCCCTCTATATACACAGCCCCCCCTCTATATACACAGCCCCCCCACTATATACACAGCCCCCCCCCTCTATATACACAGCCCCCCTAAGACATACGATGCTGCAGGTTATTAGTATACACAGCCCCCCTCTATATACACAGCCCCCCCTCTATATACACAGCCCCCCCTCTATATACACAGCCCCCCTCTATATACACAGCCCCCCTCTATATACACAGCCCCCCCTCTATATACACAGCCCTCCTCTATATACACAGCCCCCCTCTATATACACAGCCCCCCTCTATATACACAGCCCCCCTCTATATACACAGCCCCCCCTCTATATACACAGCCCTCCTCTATATACACAGCCCCCCCTCTATATACACAGCCCCCCTCTATATACACAGCCCCCCTCTATATACAGAGCCCCCCTCTATACACACATCCCCCCACTATATACACAGCCCCCCCTCTATATACACAGACCCCCTCTATATACACAGCCCCCCTCTATATACACAGCCCCCCTCTATATACACAGCCCCCCTCTATATACACAGCCCCCCCCTCTATATACACAGCCCCCCCTCTATATCCACAGCCCCCCCTCTATATACACAGCCCCCCTCTATATACACAGCCCCCCCTCTATATACACAGCCCCCCTCTATATACACAGCCCCCCCTCTATATACACAGCCCCCCCTCTATATATACAGCCCCCCTCTATATACACAGCCCCCCTCTATATACACAGCCCCCCTCTATATATACAGCCCCCCTCTATATACACAGCCCCCCTCTATATACACAGCCCCCCTCTATATACACAGCCCCCCCTCTATATACACAGCCCCCCTCTATATATACAGCCCCCCTCTATATACACAGCCCCCCTCTATATACACAGCCCCCCTCTATATACACAGCCCCCCTCTATATACAGAGCTGTTAATACCATCCTCTATATCATTGATAAATAAATTAAACAGCAGCGGGCCCAGTACTGAACCTTGGGGTCACCACTAATAACCGGGGACCAATCAGAGTACGAATCATTGACCCCCACTCTCTGGGTACGATCCATGATCAGTGTTCAATCCAGTTACAAACTAAAATTTCCAAACCCAAAGACCTTAACTTACCTGTCAGACATATGAGATAGATAGAAAGATAGATATGAGATAGATAGATAGATTGATGGATATGAGATAGATATGAGATAGATAGATATGAGATAAATATGAGATAGATAGATATGAGATAGATAGATAGGAGATAGATAGATATGAGATAGATAGATAGGAGATAGATAGATATGAGATAGATAGATATGAGATAGATATGAGATAGATAGATAGATAGATAGATATATATGAGATAGATAGATATGAGATAGATAGATAGATATGAGATAGATAGATATGAGATAGATAGATAGATATGAGATAGATAGATAGATAGATATGAGATAGATAGATAGATATGAGATAGATAGATATGAGATAGATAGATATGAGATAGATAGATTTAAAAAAAAAAGGCAGTGTGAAAATAAACTGGTCTTTATTCACTCTTACTGAAGCTACATTTCGGCAATCTTATTATCAAGCATAATGGGAATGTGAGGTTGCCGAAACGGAGCTTCACTAGCAGTGAATAAAGACCATTTATTTTCACCCTATTCGAGCGCCACTGCGTTTCCATCAAGTATTTATCCACAGATCTCTGAAGCGGGTCAATATCCGAAGGCACTCGTGCACCTGCCTTAGGAGTGCTGCTTGTTTCAAGTTATAGATAGATAGAGCAGTGGCACTCCAAACTGTGAAAAAAACTGTGAAAAAAACTGTGAAAAAAACTGTGAAAAAAATTGTGAAAAAAACTGTGAAAAAAATTGTGAAAAAAACTGTGAAAAAAACTGTGAAAAAAATTGTGAAAGACTGTCTCTCCATGCTGTACATTCCTGTATTATCTCCTGTACAGTAGACTGTCTCTCCATGCTGTACATTCCTGTATTATCTGCTGTACAGTAGACTGTCTCTCCATGCTGTACACTCCTGTATTATCTGCTGTACAGTAGACTGTCTCTCCATGCTGTACATTCCTGTATTATCTCCTGTACAGTAGACTGTCTCTCCATGCTGTACATTTCTGTATTATCTCCTGTACAGTAGACTGTCTCTCCATGCTGTACATTCCTGTATTATCTGCTGTACAGTAGACTGTCTCTCCATGCTGTACATTCCTGTATTATCTCCTGTACATTAGACTGTCTCTCCATGCTGTACATTCCTGTATTATCTCCTGTACAGTAGACTGTCTCTCCATGCTGTACATTCCTGTATTATCTGCTGTACAGTAGACTGTCTCTCCATGCTGTACATTCCTGTATTATCTCCTGTACAGTAGACTGTCTCTCCATGCTGTACATTCCTGTATTATCTGCTGTACAGTAGACTGTCTCTCCATGCTGTACATTCCTGTATTATCTGCTGTACAGTAGACTGTCTCTCCATGCTGTACATTCCTGTATGATCTACTGTACAGTAGACTGTCTCTCCATGCTGCACATTCCTGTATTATCTGCTGTACAGTAGACTGTCTCTCCATGCTGTACATTCCTGTATTATCTCCTGTACAGTAGACTCTCTCTCCATGCTGTACATTCATGTATTATCTGCTGTACAGTAGACTGTCTCTCCATGCTGTACAGTAGACTGTCTCTCCATGCTGTACATTCCTGTATTATCTCCTGTACAGTAGACTGTCTCTCCATGCTGTACATTCATGTATTATCTGCTGTACAGTAGACTGTCTCTCCATGCTGTACATTCCTGTATTATCTCCTGTACAGTAGACTCTCTCTCCATGCTGTACATTCATGTATTATCTGCTGTACAGTAGACTGTCTCTCCATGCTGTACAGTAGACTGTCTCTCCATGCTGTACATTCCTGTATTATCTCCTGTACAGTAGACTGTCTCTCCATGCTGTACATTCCTGTAGTATCTGCTGTACAGTAGACTGTCTCTCCATGCTGTACATTCCTGTATTATCTGCTGTACAGTAGACTGTCTCTCCATGCTGTACATTCCTGTATTATCTCCTGTACAGTAGACTGTCTCTCCATGCTGTACATTTCTGTATTATCTCCTGTACAGTAGACTGTCTCTCCATGCTGTACATTCCTGTATTATCTGCTGTACAGTAGACTGTCTCTCCATGCTGTACATTCCTGTATTATCTGCTGTACAGTAGACTGTCTCTCCATGCTGTACATTCCTGTATTATCTCCTGTACAGTAGACTGTCTCTCCATGCTGTACATTTCTGTATTATCTCCTGTACAGTAGACTGTCTCTCCATGCTGTACATTCCTGTATTATCTGCTGTACAGTAGACTGTCTCTCCATGCTGTACATTCCTGTATTATCTGCTGTACAGTAGACTGTCTCTCCATGCTGTACATTCCTGTATTATCTCCTGTACAGTAGACTGTCTCTCCATGCTGTACATTCCTGTATTATCTCCTGTACAGTAGACTGTCTCTCCATGCTGTACATTCCTATATTATCTGCTGTACAGTAGACTGTCTCTCCATGCTGTACATTCCTGTATTATCTGCTGTACAGTAGACTGTCTCTCCATGCTGTACATTCCTGTATTATCTGCTGTACAGTAGACTGTCTCTCCATGCTGTACACTCCTGTATTATCTGCTGCACAGTAGACTGTCTCTCAATGCTGTACATTCCTGTATTATCTGCTGTACAGTAGACTGTCTCTCCATGCTGTACATTCCTGTATTATCTCCTGTACAGTAGACTGTCTCTCCATGCTGTACATTCCTGTATTATCTGCTGTACAGTAGACTGTCTCTCCATGCTGTACATTCCTGTATTATCTCCTGTACAGTAGACTGTCTCTCCATGCTGTACATTCCTGTATTATCTGCTGTACAGTAGACTGTCTCTCCATGCTGTACATTCCTGTATTATTTGCTGTACAGTAGACTGTCTCTCCATGCTGTACATTCCTGTATTATCTCCTGTACAGTAGACTGTCTCTCCATGCTGTACATTCCTGTATTATCTGCTGTACAGTAGACTGTCTCTCCATGCTGTACATTCCTGTATTATCTCCTGTACAGTAGACTGTCTCTCCATGCTGTACATTCCTGTATTATCTGCTGTACAGTAGACTGTCTCTCCATGCTGTACATTCCTGTATTATCTCCTGTACAGTAGACTGTCTCTCCATGCTGTACATTCCTGTATTATCTGCTGTACAGTAGACTGTCTCTCCATGCTGTACATTTCTGTATTATCTGCTGTACAGTAGACTGTCTCTCCATGTTGTACATTCCTGTATTATCTCCTGTACAGTAGACTGTCTCTCCATGCTGTACATTCCTGTATTATCTCCTGTATAGTAGACTGTCTCTCCATGCTGTACATTCCTGTATGATCTACTGTACAGTAGACTGTCTCTCCATGCTGTACATTCCTGTATTATCTCCTGTACAGTAGACTCTCTCTCCATGCTGTACATTCATGTATTATCTGCTGTACAGTAGACTGTCTCTCCATGCTGTACAGTAGACTGTCTCTCCATGCTGTACATTCCTGTATTATCTCCTGTACAGTAGACTGTCTCTCCATGCTGTACATTCCTGTATTATCTCCTGTACAGTAGACTGTCTCTCCATACTGTACATTCCTGTATTATCTCCTGTACAGTAGACTGTCTCTCCATGCTGTACATTCCTGTATTATCTGCTGTACAGTAGACTGTCTCTCCATGCTGTACATTCCTGTATTATCTGCTGTACAGTAGACTGTCTCTCCATACTGTACATTCCTGTATTATCTGCTGTACAGTAGACTGTCTCTCCATGCTGTACATTCCTGTATTATCTGCTGTACAGTAGACTGTCTCTCCATGCTGTACATTCCTGTATTATCTGCTGTACAGTAGACTGTCTCTCCATGCTGTACATTCCTGTATTATCTGCTGTACAGTAGACTGTCTCTCCATGCTGTACATTCCTGTATTATCTCCTGTACAGTAGACTGTCTCTCCATGCTGTACATTCCTGTATTATCTGCTGTACAGTAGACTGTCTCTCCATGCCGTACATTCCTGTATTATCTGCTGTAGAGTAGACTGTCTCTCCATGCCGTACATTCCTGTATTATCTGCTGTAGAGTAGACTGTCTCTCCATGCTGTACATTCCTGTATTATCTCCTGTACAGTAGACTGTCTCTCCATGCTGTACACTCCTGTATTATCTCCTGTACAGTAGACTGTCTCTCCATGCTGTACATTTCTGTATTATCTTCTGTACATTAGACTGTCTCTTCATGCTGTACATTCCTGTATTATCTGCTGTACAGTAGACTGTCTCTCCATGCTGTACATTCCTGTATTATCTCCTGTACAGTAGACTGTCTCTCCATGCTGTACACTCCTGTATTATCTGCTGTACAGTAGACTGTCTCTCCATGCTGTACATTCCTGTATTATCTGCTGTACAGTAGACTGTCTCTCCATGCTGTACATTTCTGTATTATCTTCTGTACATTAGACTGTCTCTTCATGCTGTACATTCCTGTATTATCTGCTGTACAGTAGACTGTCTCTCCATGCTGTACATTCCTGTATTATCTCCTGTACAGTAGACTGTCTCTCCATGCTGTACATTCCTGTATTATCTCCTGTACAGTAGACTGTCTCTCCATGCTGTACATTCCTGTATTATCTGTACAGTAGACTGTCTCTCCATGCTGTACACTCCTGTATAATCTGTTGTACAGTAGACTGTCTCCCCATGCTGTACATTCCTGTATTATCTCCTGTACAGTAGACTGTCTCTCCATGCTGTACATTCCTGTATTATCTGCTGTACAGTAGACTGTCTCTCCATGCTGTACATTCCTGTATTATCTCCTGTACAGTAGACTGTCTCTCCATGCTGCATATTCCTGTATTATCTCCTGTACAGTAGACTGTCTCTCCATGCTGTACATTCCTGTATTATCTGCTGTACAGTAGACTGTCTCTCCATGCTGTACATTCCTGTATTATCTCCTGTACAGTAGACTGTCTCTCCATGCTGTACATTCCTGTATTATCTGCTGTACAGTAGACTGTATCTCCATGCTGTACATTCCTGTATTATCTCCTGTACAGTAGACTGTCTCTCCATGCTGTACATTTCTGTATTATCTCCTGTACAGTAGACTGTCTCTCCATGCTGTACATTCCTGTATTATCTCCTGTACAGTAGACTGTCTCTCCATGCTGTACATTCCTGTATTATCTGCTGTACAGTAGACTGTCTCTCCATGCTGTACATTCCTGTATTATCTCCTGTACAGTAGACTGTCTCTCCATGCTGTACATTCCTGTATTATCTCCTGTACAGTAGACTGTCTCTCCATGCTGTACATTCCTGTATTATCTCCTGTACAGTAGACTGTCTCTCCATGCTGTACATTCCTGTAGTATCTGCTGTACAGTAGACTGTCTCTCCATGCTGTACATTCCTGTATTATCTCCTGTACAGTAGACTGTCTCTCCATGCTGTACATTCCTGTAGTATCTGCTGTACAGTAGACTGTCTCTCCATGCTCTACATTCCTGTAGTATCTGCTGTACAGTAGACTGTCTCTCCATGCTGTATATTCCTGTATTATCTCCTGTACAGTAGACTGTCTCTCCGTGCTGTACATTCCTGTATTATCTCCTGTACAGTAGACTGTCTCTCCATGCTGTACATTCCTGTATTATCTCCTGTACAGTAGACTGTCTCTCCATGCTGTACATTCCTGTATTATCTCCTGTACAGTAGACTGTCTCTCCATGCTGTACATTCCTGTATTATCTCCTGTACAGTAGACTGTCTCTCCATGCTGTACACTCCTGTATTATCTGCTGTACAGTAGACTGTCTCTCCATGCTGTACATTCCTGTATTATCTCCTGTACAGTAGACTGTCTCTCCATGCTGTACATTCCTGTATTATTTCCTGTACAGTAGACTGTCTCTCCATGCTGTACATTCCTGTATTATCTCCTGTACAGTAGACTGTCTCTCCATGCTGTACATTCCTGTATTATCTGCTGTACAGTAGACTGTCTCTCCATGCTGTACATTTCTGTATTATCTGCTGTACAGTAGACTCTCTCCATGCTGTACATTCCTGTATTATCTCCTGTACAGTAGACTGTCTTTCCATGCTGTACATTCCTGTATTATCTGCTGTACAGTAGACTGTCTCTCCATGCTGTACATTCCTGTATTATCTGCTGTACAGTAGACTGTCTCTCCATGCTGTACATTCCTGTATTATCTGCTGTACAGTAGACTGTCTCTCCATGCTGTACATTTCTGTATTATCTGCTGTACAGTAGACTGTCTCTCCATGCTGTACATTCCTGTATTATCTCCTGTACAGTAGACTGTCTCTCCATGCTGTACATTCCTGTATTATCTCCTGTACAGTAGACTGTCTCTCCATACTGTACATTCCTGTATTATCTCCTGTACAGTAGACTGTCTCTCCATGCTGTACATTCCTGTATTATCTGCTGTACAGTAGACTGTCTCTCCATGCTGTACATTCCTGTATTATCTGCTGTACAGTAGACTGTCTCTCCATACTGTACATTCCTGTATTATCTGCTGTACAGTAGACTGTCTCTCCATGCTGTACATTCCTGTATTATCTGCTGTACAGTAGACTGTCTCTCCATGCTGTACATTTCTGTATTATCTGCTGTACAGTAGACTGTCTCTCCATGCTGTACATTCCTGTATTATCTCCTGTACAGTAGACTGTCTCTCCATGCTGTACATTCCTGTATTATCTCCTGTACAGTAGACTGTCTCTCCATACTGTACATTCCTGTATTATCTCCTGTACAGTAGACTGTCTTTCCATGCTGTACATTCCTGTATTATCTGCTGTACAGTAGACTGTCTCTCCATGCTGTACATTCCTGTATTATCTGCTGTACAGTAGACTGTCTCTCCATGCTGTACATTCCTGTATTATCTGCTGTACAGTAGACTGTCTCTCCATGCTGTACATTTCTGTATTATCTGCTGTACAGTAGACTGTCTCTCCATGCTGTACATTCCTGTATTATCTCCTGTACAGTAGACTGTCTCTCCATGCTGTACATTCCTGTATTATCTCCTGTACAGTAGACTGTCTCTCCATACTGTACATTCCTGTATTATCTCCTGTACAGTAGACTGTCTCTCCATGCTGTACATTCCTGTATTATCTGCTGTACAGTAGACTGTCTCTCCATGCTGTACATTCCTGTATTATCTGCTGTACAGTAGACTGTCTCTCCATACTGTACATTCCTGTATTATCTGCTGTACAGTAGACTGTCTCTCCATGCTGTACATTCCTGTATTATCTGCTGTACAGTAGACTGTCTCTCCATGCCGTACATTCCTGTATTATCTGCTGTAGAGTAGACTGTCTCTCCATGCCGTACATTCCTGTATTATCTGCTGTAGAGTAGACTGTCTCTCCATGCTGTACATTCCTGTATTATCTCCTGTACAGTAGACTGTCTCTCCATGCTGTACACTCCTGTATTATCTCCTGTACAGTAGACTGTCTCTCCATGCTGTACATTTCTGTATTATCTTCTGTACATTAGACTGTCTCTTCATGCTGTACATTCCTGTATTATCTGCTGTACAGTAGACTGTCTCTCCATGCTGTACATTCCTGTATTATCTCCTGTACAGTAGACTGTCTCTCCATGCTGTACACTCCTGTATTATCTGCTGTACAGTAGACTGTCTCTCCATGCTGTACATTCCTGTATTATCTGCTGTACAGTAGACTGTCTCTCCATGCTGTACATTTCTGTATTATCTTCTGTACATTAGACTGTCTCTTCATGCTGTACATTCCTGTATTATCTGCTGTACAGTAGACTGTCTCTCCATGCTGTACATTCCTGTATTATCTCCTGTACAGTAGACTGTCTCTCCATGCTGTACATTCCTGTATTATCTCCTGTACAGTAGACTGTCTCTCCATGCTGTACATTCCTGTATTATCTCCTGTACAGTAGACTGTCTCTCTATGCTGTACATTCCTGTATTATCTGTACAGTAGACTGTCTCTCCATGCTGTACACTCCTGTATAATCTGTTGTACAGTAGACTGTCTCCCCATGCTGTACATTCCTGTATTATCTCCTGTACAGTAGACTGTCTCTCCATGCTGTACATTCCTGTATTATCTGCTGTACAGTAGACTGTCTCTCCATGCTGTACATTCCTGTATTATCTCCTGTACAGTAGACTGTCTCTCCATGCTGCATATTCCTGTATTATCTCCTGTACAGTAGACTGTCTCTCCATGCTGTACATTCCTGTATTATCTGCTGTACAGTAGACTGTCTCTCCATGCTGTACATTCCTGTATTATCTCCTGTACAGTAGACTGTCTCTCCATGCTGTACATTCCTGTATTATCTGCTGTACAGTAGACTGTCTCTCCATGCTGTACATTCCTGTATTATCTCCTGTACAGTAGACTGTCTCTCCATGCTGTACATTCCTGTATTATCTCCTGTACAGTAGACTGTCTCTCCATGCTGTACATTCCTGTATTATCTCCTGTACAGTAGACTGTCTCTCCATGCTGTACATTCCTGTATTATCTCCTGTACAGTAGACTGTCTCTCCATGCTGTACATTCCTGTAGTATCTGCTGTACAGTAGACTGTCTCTCCATGCTGTACATTCCTGTATTATCTCCTGTACAGTAGACTGTCTCTCCATGCTGTACATTCCTGTATTATCTGCTGTACAGTAGACTGTCTCTCCATGCCGTACATTCCTGTATTATCTGCTGTAGAGTAGACTGTCTCTCCATGCCGTACATTCCTGTATTATCTGCTGTAGAGTAGACTGTCTCTCCATGCTGTACATTCCTGTATTATCTCCTGTACAGTAGACTGTCTCTCCATGCTGTACACTCCTGTATTATCTCCTGTACAGTAGACTGTCTCTCCATGCTGTACATTTCTGTATTATCTTCTGTACATTAGACTGTCTCTTCATGCTGTACATTCCTGTATTATCTGCTGTACAGTAGACTGTCTCTCCATGCTGTACATTCCTGTATTATCTCCTGTACAGTAGACTGTCTCTCCATGCTGTACACTCCTGTATTATCTGCTGTACAGTAGACTGTCTCTCCATGCTGTACATTCCTGTATTATCTGCTGTACAGTAGACTGTCTCTCCATGCTGTACATTTCTGTATTATCTTCTGTACATTAGACTGTCTCTTCATGCTGTACATTCCTGTATTATCTGCTGTACAGTAGACTGTCTCTCCATGCTGTACATTCCTGTATTATCTCCTGTACAGTAGACTGTCTCTCCATGCTGTACATTCCTGTATTATCTCCTGTACAGTAGACTGTCTCTCCATGCTGTACATTCCTGTATTATCTGTACAGTAGACTGTCTCTCCATGCTGTACACTCCTGTATAATCTGTTGTACAGTAGACTGTCTCCCCATGCTGTACATTCCTGTATTATCTCCTGTACAGTAGACTGTCTCTCCATGCTGTACATTCCTGTATTATCTGCTGTACAGTAGACTGTCTCTCCATGCTGTACATTCCTGTATTATCTCCTGTACAGTAGACTGTCTCTCCATGCTGCATATTCCTGTATTATCTCCTGTACAGTAGACTGTCTCTCCATGCTGTACATTCCTGTATTATCTGCTGTACAGTAGACTGTCTCTCCATGCTGCACATTCCTGTATTATCTCCTGTACAGTAGACTGTCTCTCCATGCTGTACATTCCTGTATTATCTGCTGTACAGTAGACTGTATCTCCATGCTGTACATTCCTGTATTATCTCCTGTACAGTAGACTGTCTCTCCATGCTGTACATTCCTGTATTATCTGCTGTACAGTAGACTGTCTCTCCATGCTGTACATTCCTGTATTATCTCCTGTACAGTAGACTGTCTCTCCATGCTGTACATTCCTGTATTATCTCCTGTACAGTAGACTGTCTCTCCATGCTGTACATTCCTGTATTATCTCCTGTACAGTAGACTGTCTCTCCATGCTGTACATTCCTGTAGTATCTGCTGTACAGTAGACTGTCTCTCCATGCTGTACATTCCTGTATTATCTCCTGTACAGTAGACTGTCTCTCCATGCTGTACATTCCTGTAGTATCTGCTGTACAGTAGACTGTCTCTCCATGCTCTACATTCCTGTAGTATCTGCTGTACAGTAGACTGTCTCTCCATGCTGTATATTCCTGTATTATCTCCTGTACAGTAGACTGTCTCTCCGTGCTGTACATTCCTGTATTATCTCCTGTACAGTAGACTGTCTCTCCATGCTGTACATTCCTGTATTATCTCCTGTACAGTAGACTGTCTCTCCATGCTGTA
This sequence comes from Hyla sarda, assembly GCF_029499605.1. Classification (NCBI taxonomy): domain Eukaryota; kingdom Metazoa; phylum Chordata; class Amphibia; order Anura; family Hylidae; genus Hyla; species Hyla sarda. The sequence continues at coordinate 381,917,513 of NC_079193.1, forward strand.
CATTCCTGTATTATCTCCTGTACAGTAGACTGTCTCTCCATGCTGTACATTCCTGTATTATCTCCTGTACAGTAGACTGTCTCTCCATGCTGTACACTCCTGTATTATCTGCTGTACAGTAGACTGTCTCTCCATGCTGTACATTCCTGTATTATCTCCTGTACAGTAGACTGTCTCTCCATGCTGTACATTCCTGTATTATTTCCTGTACAGTAGACTGTCTCTCCATGCTGTACATTCCTGTATTATCTCCTGTACAGTAGACTGTCTCTCCATGCTGTACATTCCTGTATTATCTGCTGTACAGTAGACTGTCTCTCCATGCTGTACATTTCTGTATTATCTGCTGTACAGTAGACTCTCTCCATGCTGTACATTCCTGTATTATCTCCTGTACAGTAGACTGTCTTTCCATGCTGTACATTCCTGTATTATCTGCTGTACAGTAGACTGTCTCTCCATGCTGTACATTCCTGTATTATCTGCTGTACAGTAGACTGTCTCTCCATGCTGTACATTCCTGTATTATCTGCTGTACAGTAGACTGTCTCTCCATGCTGTACATTTCTGTATTATCTGCTGTACAGTAGACTGTCTCTCCATGCTGTACATTCCTGTATTATCTCCTGTACAGTAGACTGTCTCTCCATGCTGTACATTCCTGTATTATCTCCTGTACAGTAGACTGTCTCTCCATACTGTACATTCCTGTATTATCTCCTGTACAGTAGACTGTCTCTCCATGCTGTACATTCCTGTATTATCTGCTGTACAGTAGACTGTCTCTCCATGCTGTACATTCCTGTATTATCTGCTGTACAGTAGACTGTCTCTCCATACTGTACATTCCTGTATTATCTGCTGTACAGTAGACTGTCTCTCCATGCTGTACATTCCTGTATTATCTGCTGTACAGTAGACTGTCTCTCCATGCTGTACATTTCTGTATTATCTGCTGTACAGTAGACTGTCTCTCCATGCTGTACATTCCTGTATTATCTCCTGTACAGTAGACTGTCTCTCCATGCTGTACATTCCTGTATTATCTCCTGTACAGTAGACTGTCTCTCCATACTGTACATTCCTGTATTATCTCCTGTACAGTAGACTGTCTTTCCATGCTGTACATTCCTGTATTATCTGCTGTACAGTAGACTGTCTCTCCATGCTGTACATTCCTGTATTATCTGCTGTACAGTAGACTGTCTCTCCATGCTGTACATTCCTGTATTATCTGCTGTACAGTAGACTGTCTCTCCATGCTGTACATTTCTGTATTATCTGCTGTACAGTAGACTGTCTCTCCATGCTGTACATTCCTGTATTATCTCCTGTACAGTAGACTGTCTCTCCATGCTGTACATTCCTGTATTATCTCCTGTACAGTAGACTGTCTCTCCATACTGTACATTCCTGTATTATCTCCTGTACAGTAGACTGTCTCTCCATGCTGTACATTCCTGTATTATCTGCTGTACAGTAGACTGTCTCTCCATGCTGTACATTCCTGTATTATCTGCTGTACAGTAGACTGTCTCTCCATACTGTACATTCCTGTATTATCTGCTGTACAGTAGACTGTCTCTCCATGCTGTACATTCCTGTATTATCTGCTGTACAGTAGACTGTCTCTCCATGCCGTACATTCCTGTATTATCTGCTGTAGAGTAGACTGTCTCTCCATGCCGTACATTCCTGTATTATCTGCTGTAGAGTAGACTGTCTCTCCATGCTGTACATTCCTGTATTATCTCCTGTACAGTAGACTGTCTCTCCATGCTGTACACTCCTGTATTATCTCCTGTACAGTAGACTGTCTCTCCATGCTGTACATTTCTGTATTATCTTCTGTACATTAGACTGTCTCTTCATGCTGTACATTCCTGTATTATCTGCTGTACAGTAGACTGTCTCTCCATGCTGTACATTCCTGTATTATCTCCTGTACAGTAGACTGTCTCTCCATGCTGTACACTCCTGTATTATCTGCTGTACAGTAGACTGTCTCTCCATGCTGTACATTCCTGTATTATCTGCTGTACAGTAGACTGTCTCTCCATGCTGTACATTTCTGTATTATCTTCTGTACATTAGACTGTCTCTTCATGCTGTACATTCCTGTATTATCTGCTGTACAGTAGACTGTCTCTCCATGCTGTACATTCCTGTATTATCTCCTGTACAGTAGACTGTCTCTCCATGCTGTACATTCCTGTATTATCTCCTGTACAGTAGACTGTCTCTCCATGCTGTACATTCCTGTATTATCTGTACAGTAGACTGTCTCTCCATGCTGTACACTCCTGTATAATCTGTTGTACAGTAGACTGTCTCCCCATGCTGTACATTCCTGTATTATCTCCTGTACAGTAGACTGTCTCTCCATGCTGTACATTCCTGTATTATCTGCTGTACAGTAGACTGTCTCTCCATGCTGTACATTCCTGTATTATCTCCTGTACAGTAGACTGTCTCTCCATGCTGCATATTCCTGTATTATCTCCTGTACAGTAGACTGTCTCTCCATGCTGTACATTCCTGTATTATCTGCTGTACAGTAGACTGTCTCTCCATGCTGTACATTCCTGTATTATCTCCTGTACAGTAGACTGTCTCTCCATGCTGTACATTCCTGTATTATCTGCTGTACAGTAGACTGTCTCTCCATGCTGTACATTCCTGTATTATCTCCTGTACAGTAGACTGTCTCTCCATGCTGTACATTCCTGTATTATCTCCTGTACAGTAGACTGTCTCTCCATGCTGTACATTCCTGTATTATCTCCTGTACAGTAGACTGTCTCTCCATGCTGTACATTCCTGTATTATCTCCTGTACAGTAGACTGTCTCTCCATGCTGTACATTCCTGTATTATCTCCTGTACAGTAGACTGTCTCTCCATGCTGTACATTCCTGTAGTATCTGCTGTACAGTAGACTGTCTCTCCATGCTGTACATTCCTGTATTATCTCCTGTACAGTAGACTGTCTCTCCATGCTGTACATTCCTGTAGTATCTGCTGTACAGTAGACTGTCTCTCCATGCTCTACATTCCTGTAGTATCTGCTGTACAGTAGACTGTCTCTCCATGCTGTATATTCCTGTATTATCTCCTGTACAGTAGACTGTCTCTCCGTGCTGTACATTCCTGTATTATCTCCTGTACAGTAGACTGTCTCTCCATGCTGTACATTCCTGTATTATCTCCTGTACAGTAGACTGTCTCTCCATGCTGTACATTCCTGTATTATCTCCTGTACAGTAGACTGTCTCTCCATGCTGTACATTCCTGTATTATCTCCTGTACAGTAGACTGTCTCTCCATGCTGTACACTCCTGTATTATCTGCTGTACAGTAGACTGTCTCTCCATGCTGTACATTCCTGTATTATCTCCTGTACAGTAGACTGTCTCTCCATGCTGTACATTCCTGTATTATTTCCTGTACAGTAGACTGTCTCTCCATGCTGTACATTCCTGTATTATCTCCTGTACAGTAGACTGTCTCTCCATGCTGTACATTCCTGTATTATCTGCTGTACAGTAGACTGTCTCTCCATGCTGTACATTTCTGTATTATCTGCTGTACAGTAGACTCTCTCCATGCTGTACATTCCTGTATTATCTCCTGTACAGTAGACTGTCTTTCCATGCTGTACATTCCTGTATTATCTGCTGTACAGTAGACTGTCTCTCCATGCTGTACATTCCTGTATTATCTGCTGTACAGTAGACTGTCTCTCCATGCTGTACATTCCTGTATTATCTGCTGTACAGTAGACTGTCTCTCCATGCTGTACATTTCTGTATTATCTGCTGTACAGTAGACTGTCTCTCCATGCTGTACATTCCTGTATTATCTCCTGTACAGTAGACTGTCTCTCCATGCTGTACATTCCTGTATTATCTCCTGTACAGTAGACTGTCTCTCCATACTGTACATTCCTGTATTATCTCCTGTACAGTAGACTGTCTCTCCATGCTGTACATTCCTGTATTATCTGCTGTACAGTAGACTGTCTCTCCATGCTGTACATTCCTGTATTATCTGCTGTACAGTAGACTGTCTCTCCATACTGTACATTCCTGTATTATCTGCTGTACAGTAGACTGTCTCTCCATGCTGTACATTCCTGTATTATCTGCTGTACAGTAGACTGTCTCTCCATGCTGTACATTTCTGTATTATCTGCTGTACAGTAGACTGTCTCTCCATGCTGTACATTCCTGTATTATCTCCTGTACAGTAGACTGTCTCTCCATGCTGTACATTCCTGTATTATCTCCTGTACAGTAGACTGTCTCTCCATACTGTACATTCCTGTATTATCTCCTGTACAGTAGACTGTCTTTCCATGCTGTACATTCCTGTATTATCTGCTGTACAGTAGACTGTCTCTCCATGCTGTACATTCCTGTATTATCTGCTGTACAGTAGACTGTCTCTCCATGCTGTACATTCCTGTATTATCTGCTGTACAGTAGACTGTCTCTCCATGCTGTACATTTCTGTATTATCTGCTGTACAGTAGACTGTCTCTCCATGCTGTACATTCCTGTATTATCTCCTGTACAGTAGACTGTCTCTCCATGCTGTACATTCCTGTATTATCTCCTGTACAGTAGACTGTCTCTCCATACTGTACATTCCTGTATTATCTCCTGTACAGTAGACTGTCTCTCCATGCTGTACATTCCTGTATTATCTGCTGTACAGTAGACTGTCTCTCCATGCTGTACATTCCTGTATTATCTGCTGTACAGTAGACTGTCTCTCCATACTGTACATTCCTGTATTATCTGCTGTACAGTAGACTGTCTCTCCATGCTGTACATTCCTGTATTATCTGCTGTACAGTAGACTGTCTCTCCATGCCGTACATTCCTGTATTATCTGCTGTAGAGTAGACTGTCTCTCCATGCCGTACATTCCTGTATTATCTGCTGTAGAGTAGACTGTCTCTCCATGCTGTACATTCCTGTATTATCTCCTGTACAGTAGACTGTCTCTCCATGCTGTACACTCCTGTATTATCTCCTGTACAGTAGACTGTCTCTCCATGCTGTACATTTCTGTATTATCTTCTGTACATTAGACTGTCTCTTCATGCTGTACATTCCTGTATTATCTGCTGTACAGTAGACTGTCTCTCCATGCTGTACATTCCTGTATTATCTCCTGTACAGTAGACTGTCTCTCCATGCTGTACACTCCTGTATTATCTGCTGTACAGTAGACTGTCTCTCCATGCTGTACATTCCTGTATTATCTGCTGTACAGTAGACTGTCTCTCCATGCTGTACATTTCTGTATTATCTTCTGTACATTAGACTGTCTCTTCATGCTGTACATTCCTGTATTATCTGCTGTACAGTAGACTGTCTCTCCATGCTGTACATTCCTGTATTATCTCCTGTACAGTAGACTGTCTCTCCATGCTGTACATTCCTGTATTATCTCCTGTACAGTAGACTGTCTCTCCATGCTGTACATTCCTGTATTATCTGTACAGTAGACTGTCTCTCCATGCTGTACACTCCTGTATAATCTGTTGTACAGTAGACTGTCTCCCCATGCTGTACATTCCTGTATTATCTCCTGTACAGTAGACTGTCTCTCCATGCTGTACATTCCTGTATTATCTGCTGTACAGTAGACTGTCTCTCCATGCTGTACATTCCTGTATTATCTCCTGTACAGTAGACTGTCTCTCCATGCTGCATATTCCTGTATTATCTCCTGTACAGTAGACTGTCTCTCCATGCTGTACATTCCTGTATTATCTGCTGTACAGTAGACTGTCTCTCCATGCTGTACATTCCTGTATTATCTCCTGTACAGTAGACTGTCTCTCCATGCTGTACATTCCTGTATTATCTGCTGTACAGTAGACTGTCTCTCCATGCTGTACATTCCTGTATTATCTCCTGTACAGTAGACTGTCTCTCCATGCTGTACATTCCTGTATTATCTCCTGTACAGTAGACTGTCTCTCCATGCTGTACATTCCTGTATTATCTCCTGTACAGTAGACTGTCTCTCCATGCTGTACATTCCTGTATTATCTCCTGTACAGTAGACTGTCTCTCCATGCTGTACATTCCTGTAGTATCTGCTGTACAGTAGACTGTCTCTCCATGCTGTACATTCCTGTATTATCTCCTGTACAGTAGACTGTCTCTCCATGCTGTACATTCCTGTAGTATCTGCTGTACAGTAGACTGTCTCTCCATGCTCTACATTCCTGTAGTATCTGCTGTACAGTAGACTGTCTCTCCATGCTGTACATTCCTGTATTATCTCCTGTACAGTAGACTGTCTCTCCGTGCTGTACATTCCTGTATTATCTCCTGTACAGTAGACTGTCTCTCCATGCTGTACATTCCTGTATTATCTCCTGTACAGTAGACTGTCTCTCCATGCTGTACATTCCTGTATTATCTGCTGTACAGTAGACTGTCTCTCCATGCTGTACATTCCTGTATTATCTCCTGTACAGTAGACTGTCTCTCCATGCTGTACATTCCTGTATTATCTCCTGTACAGTAGACTGTCTCTCCATGCTGTACATTCCTGTATTATCTGCTGTACAGTAGACTGTCTCTCCATACTGTACATTCCTGTATTATCTCCTGTACAGTAGACTGTCTCTCCATGCTGTACACTCCTGTATTATCTCCTGTACAGTAGACTGTCTCTCCATGCTGTACATTCCTGTATTATCTGCTGTACAGTAGACTGTCTCTCCATGCTGTACATTCCTGTATTATCTGCTGTACAGTAGACTGTCTCTCCATGCTGTACATTCCTGTATTATCTGCTGTACAGTAGACTGTCTCTCCATGCTGTACATTCCTGTATTATCTGCTGTACAGTAGACTGTCTCTCCATGCTGTACATTCCTGTATTATCTCCTGTACAGTAGACTGTCTCTCCATGCTGTACATTCCTGTATGATCTGCTGTACAGTAGACTGTCTCTCCATGCTGTACATTCCTGTATTATCTGCTGTACAGTAGACTGTCTCTCCATGCTGTACATTCCTGTATTATCTGCTGTACAGTAGACTGTCTCTCCATGCTGTACATTCCTGTATTATCTCCTGTACAGTAGACTGTCTCTCCATGCTGTACATTCCTGTATTATTTGCTGTACAGTAGACTGTCTCTCCATGCTGTACATTTCTGTATTATCTCCTGTACAGTAGACTTTCTCTCCATGCTGTACATTCCTGTATTATCTGCTGTACAGTAGACTGTCTCTCCATGCTGTACATTCCTGTATTATCTCCTGTACAGTAGACTGTCTCTCCATGCTGTACATTCCTGTATTATCTGCTGTACAGTAGACTGTCTCTCCATGCTGTACATTCCTGTATTATCTCCTGTACAGTAGACTGTCTCTCCATGCTGTACATTCCTGTATTATCTCCTGTACAGTAGACTGTCTCTTTATGCTGTACATTCCTGTATTATCTCCTGTACAGTAGACTGTCTCTCCATGCTGTACATTCCTGTATTATCTCCTGTACAGTTCTGTGTGTGTGGGGGGGGGGGGGGGGTATCAATGTGTAGTAAATGGAGATAAGTTTCTTTATGATTCTATCAGGTCACATGACAGTACCCTCCATCCTGATAACTCTTCATTGTATCACGTCCCATTGTTTCTGGCATCAGTCTCTCGCAGTTAAAATGTTTTGATGCCGCTGCCAGCACGAGACTGGAAATTTGGAAACAAAAAGTCTCCGACAGAACATTTAATCCAATATGATCCGTCTCCCGGTACTAAGTGGAGGCTGAGATGACACTAACATTGATTGTTCAGTATTGACAGCAGCCGCAGGAAAGCAATTCACTCCGCGACTCCATCCCGTCATCTCATTACGGAACCGCGAAACTTCATCCCTGATCATCGCTCTTCTTCGAAATATTTATTCATCAGATCAACTGTGGAGCCTCCTGAACAGGACTGTAATATGGGGGAACTCCAACCTAACAATCTCTATCTATCTAATAGATAATGAGTTAAATGTGATCGCTGATGTTGCTCATGGTGAGTGTCGGCTGCTGATAGCTTCTAAACTCGTGTCATAGTCCCTGATGCGTAATTGCAAAAGGGTTAAAACATACATCAGTGTTTTCAAACCAGGGTGCCTCCAGCTGTCGCAAAACTACCAGCATGCCCAGGCAGACTTTGGCTGTAATAAGTCTCCCAATATACTTGGCAGCTGTCATTTGTCCCTTTAAATGCCAAAATCGCTAATGAATCCGGCATATAATGAGTCCATCAACCAACATCAGTATGATATAGATCAGTGTTTCCAAACCAGGGTGCCTCCAGCTGTTGAAAAACTATGACTCCCAGCATGCCCGGAGAGCCTAAGGGGAGTGTTGGCTGCTGATAGCTCCTGAACTCTTATCATAGTCCTTGATGCGTACATGTGCATTATGTGTCGCCAAAGGGTTAAACTATAGATTAGTGTTTCCAAACCAGGGTGCCTTCAGCTGTTGCAAAACTACTACTCCCAGCATGCCCGGACAGCCAACGGCTGTCCGGGCTTGCTGGGAGTTGTAGTTTTGCAACAGCTAAAGGCACCCTGGTTGGGAAACACTGTTATGGATGGTAAAATTGAGAATTAGGGGGAAGAAAATCAACATAAATTCTGTAAAAAAGAAAATAATAATTTTTTACATTAAAAAAACTTGATTTTATGTCAGGACAGGAGACTTCCATTATGCAATAAATCCTTCTTTACTGAACTCAGCTGCAAAATAGTTTATTCAGAATATAAATGAAAAAAACTTGAAAGTCCTCACTGTTTCAAATACACTTCATAAGCATTTTGCTCTTTATTCCTCCTTTCATACTTTCTCCCCTTATCTGTCATAAATACAGTCATGGCCGTAAATGTTGTCCCCCCTGAAATGTTTCCATAAAGTGAAGTATTTCTCACAGGAAAGGATTGCAGTAACACACGTTTTGCTATACACAGATTTATTCCCTTTGTGTGTATTGGAACTAAACCAAAGAAAGGAGGAAAAAAAGCAAATTGGACATAATGTCACCAAACTCCAAAAATGGTCTGGACAAAATTATTGACCCCTTAACTTAATATTTGGTTGCACACCCTTTGGAAAAAAATAAGTGAAATCAGTCACTTCCCATAACCATCAATAAGCTTCTTACACCTCTCAGCCGGAATGTTGGAGCACTCTTCCTATAACCATCAATAAGCTTCTTATACCTCTCAGCCGGAATGTTGGACCACTCTTCCTATAACCATCAATAAGCTTCTTACACCTCTCAGCCGGAATGTTGGACCACTCTTCCTATAACCATCAATAAGCTTCTTACACCTCTCAGCCGGAATGTTGGAGCACTCTTCCTATAACCATCAATAAGCTCCTTACACCTCTCAGCCGGAATGTTGGACCACTCTTCCTATAACCATCAATAAGCTTCTTACACCTCTCAGCCGGAATGTTGGAGCACTCTTCCTATAACCATTAATAAGCTTCTTACACCTCTCAGCCGGAATGTTGGACCACTCTTCCTATAAGCATCAATAAGTTTCTTACACCTCTCTGCCGGAATGTTGGACCACTCTTCCTTTACAAACTGCTCCCGGTCTCTTATTGGAAGGCGCCTTTTCCCACCAGTAATTATAAGATCTCTCCACAGGTGATCAATGGGATTTAGATCTGGACTCATTGCTGACACTTCAGAACTCTCCAGCGCTTTGTTGTCGTCCATTTCTGGGGCTTTCTGACGTATGTTTGGGGTCATTGTCCTGCTGGAAGACCCAAGATCTCGGACTCAAACCCAGCTTTCTGACACTGGGCTGTACAGTGCGACCCAAAATCCATTGGTAATCCTCAGATTTCATGATGTCTTGTACACATTCAAGGCCCCCAGTGCCAGAGGCAGCAAAACAACCCAAAACATCACTGACCTCTCCCATATGTCACTGTAGGTTCTGTGCTCTTTTCTTTGTAGGCCTCATTCCGTTTTAGTTTCCCCAGGTCTTTCCAATTCAGTGGCGGATTGGAATTCTCGTCACTTGAAAGATTCCAGGGACTGGAGATTGGACTCTTCAATTTTCAACCAGATTAACTCCTTATGGGGCCCCCTCCAAATACACCTCTTCGCATCACGTCTCAATCTGCAAATACCCAAATTCTTCAGCTGGCGGCCAGATCCGGGAGCTCTAGGAATAGATGCTCTTCTTCAGATCTGGCCCCCAGGAATGCTTTATGCATTCCCACATTTTACCCTAATTCCCGGAGTTCTCCTGCAAGCTTCGATTCAAGGCTCAACCTTGGTTCTAATCACCCCCCTCTGACCAGCTCAATCGTGGTTCCCTCAACTTCTAGCAATGTTATTAGACATTCCGAGAATCATTCCATTCACTTCTTCTGGATCCTGCTGGGAATCCACAGCTACTGATCCTTTTGGAGTTGTGGTGACTGGGTGAGGCAACGGTGTTACAGGGTCTGGTGGTATTAACCCTTCATTTGTCGAGACGCCAAGTTGCGGTTGTTTTCTGAATGAGGCCCTGCCGACAACCGGCCCAAAAATGGCAGGAAATAAATAATGGAATGTCCACAGCAGGATTATGAGATAACTGGAACTTTTACTTAAACTTCTCAGGAAACTGTCTTTACAGTTATTCAGTTTCTCTTGAGGTAACCGGGATGCAGGTTCCTCATGGGCTTTGCTGGGACTAGTAGTCTTGAGATTTATGCAGGCCAGGATTTATGCTACTAATTATATGCTTTGAGTGGAATAGTAGTCACTAGGAATTGTAGATAGAGCTTGAAAACTCACGGTTTTGTAGTGGCTGCAGGTTCCTTAGGCTTTGGCCTAGGTAGGATGAATTGATTAGGCTGATTGTTCTTGGCTGAAATCCAGGAGATAAGAGAGCGTGCAGGAACCAAGAGAGTGAATTTAGAGACTACAGCCCCTTATATACTAAGGAGGCTGGACTACAGCCCATTGGTTGGAAAGCCTGTAGGTCCTGAACCCAGAGAACTCTGGGTACATCACATGACAGTATCACATGACCCAGGAAGGTCCTAAACATTTGTACAACTTTTACAATATATCACATGACCTAGGAAGGTCCTATACATTTATACTACCCTTATATACACACTAAACAATATACAGAAATACATTTATATGAGGTGAGCAAGGGGTGAGCCTTGCAGGAGAGCCCTATGGACTGTAGGGACTCTTCCTGAGGGGACTTAGTGCAGGAACAGGACAAGGTCCTGTACCGGGACACCACAAACCAATGTTCCCTGGTGGCTTGGAAGATTTCGGGTCAATCTCTATTGACTTAGAGATTTCTAAATAAACTAGGGACATCCTCTCAGAAGCCTGGGATCCAGGTACCCGATCTGCTTACAGATCAGCCTGGAGAATATGGGTTCATTGGTGCTCACAACGGGAGTGGGTTCCAGCTCATGCACCCATCGTCCCCATACTAAATTTTCTTTCGGCATCTTTTGATACAGAACTAAAACCTTTATCGTTTTGCCATCTCCTTTTATCAATTCCTGTTCATTCTATTGCCATAGGAAAACATCCTTTAGGGTACGTTCATATGAGCGGACCCACAGCGTATTTTATGCTGCAGATCCGCCGTTAAAGGACCCCTGCATGGTGACTTTCCATGTGCTTGCTCAGAGCAGCAATACGCCGCTATGAGCAGACACACTGCGATGTGCGAGTCACAGCACGAATGCGCAGTATCCTCACACATCGCGGCAGCTCTCGGCCTAGCTCATGGAGCAGGGGGAGCGGCCGTGATGTTTGCGCGTGTGCATGCGCGGCAACTCGCACATCGCAGTGTGGCTGCTTGTAGCGGCGTATTGCTGCTCCGAGCAGGCACATGTAAAGTCACCATGCAGCGGTCCTTCAGCGGCAGATCTGCAGCATAATATACACTGTGGGTCTGCTCGTGTGAACGCACCCTTAATATGTAAATTACTTAAAGGAGATATCCAGTGGTGAAAAAACGTATCCCCTATTCTAAGGATAGGGGATAAGTTTCAGATCGTGGGGGGTCCGAACACTGGGGTCCCCCGCGATTTCCTGTATGGGGCCCCGACAGCCCATGGGAAGGGGGCGTGTTGACCACCGCGTGAAGTGGCTGACACGCCCACTCAATACAACTCTATGGCAGAGCCGTAGCGCTGCCTTCGGCAATCTCCGGCTCTGACATAGAGTTGTATTGAGGGGGGGGAGGGGTGTCGGCCGCTGCTTCGTGCGGGGGTCAACATGCGCTATCTGGCCAGTGAGCCGGGGCCCCGTGCAGAGAGATCACGGGGGGCCCCAGCAGTCGGATCCCCCGCGATCTGAAACTTATCCCCTATCCTTAGAATAGGGGATACGTTTTTCACCCTGGATATCTCCTTTAAGGGCATTCACTTCAAATATCCTCCTCAACCCAAATATCTTAACACTTGAGATGTCAATATTCCTCTTTCATTAGTTACATCTTGGGATGACAACGATTCTTTGTCTTTAAAATTGTTATCCTTTAAACTCACCGCCCTTCTTTGCCTTATCTTATCTCTATCCGATGTCAAGGCTTTGGACATGTCCCACAGACAATCTACTCCCCAAGGTGTCCTCTTCAAAATCCATAGACGTACTAAAACTAATATTTGCGAGGTATTTTACCCTGATTTTCCTTTTCAGGAACAACTGTGTGTATTCCGATGCCTCAAAACTTATGCAGAATCCAGAACTGAAAATCTCCGTCATCTTTCCTCTTCACAGCTTCTCATTTCCCACTGTAAACCTCACTCACTGGTTTCCGCTCTAACTCTAGCGAGATGGGTTAAACAATCCATGTCCCTCGCAGGTACCGATATATCCACTTATAACGTTCATTCCACTAGAGAAGCAGCTACTACAAAAAGTTCTCTCTGTGACCTCCTCAAAGCGGCCAACTGGTCTTCAGATTCTGTCTTTAACCCATTAAGGACCCATTTTTACGTTTTCATTTTTTCCTCCTCGCCTTCTAAAAATCATAACTCTTTTATATTTTCATCCACAGACTAGTATGAGGGCTTGTTTTTTGCGCGACCAGTTGTCCTTTGTAATGACATAACTCATTATATCATAAAATGTATGGCGCAACCAAAAAACAATATTTTTGTGGGGAAATTAAAAAGAAAAACGCAATTTTGCTAATTCTTGAAGGTTTGTTTTCACGTCGTACAATTTACGGTAAAAATGACGTGTGTTCTTTATTCTGAGGGTCAAATATGATTAAAATGATACCCATTATTACATACTTTTCTATTATTGTTGTGCTTAAAAAAATCACAAAGTTTTTAACCAAATTAGTACGTTTATAATCCCTTTATTTTGATGACCTCAAATTTTTTTATTTTTCAGTATAAGCGGCGGTATGGGGGGCTAATTTTTTGCACCATGATATGTACTTTTTTTTAATACCACATTTGCATATAAAAAACTTTTAATACATTTTTTATAAAATTTTTTTTAATAAAATGTATTAAAAAAGTAGCAATTTTGGGCTTTTTTTTTTTTTTTTACGTTCACGCCGTTCACCGCACGGGATCATTAACATTTTATTTTAATAGTTTGGACATTTACGCACGCGGCAATACCAAATATGTCCATAAAATTTATTTTTTCCGCTTTTTGGGGGGTAAAATAGGAAAAAACTGACGTTTTACTTTTTTATTGGGGGAGGGGATTTTTCACATTTTTTTTACTTTAAATTTTACTTTTTTTTCTACACTTGAATAGTCCCAATAGGGGACTATTAATAGCAATACCATGATTGCTAATACTGATCTGTTCTATGTATAGGACATAGAACAGATCAGTGTTATCGGTCATCTTCTAGTATTGTCTGCTCGATCTCAGACCAGAGCAGAAGACGCCAGGAGCCAGAAGGAGGAAGGAGAGGGGACCTCCGTGCGGCGTTCTGAATGATCGGATCCCCACAGCAGCGCTGCGGGCGATCCGATCATTCATTGAAATCGCGTACTGACGCAGATGCCGGGATCTGTATTGATTCCGGCACCTGAGGGGTTAATGGCGGACACCCGCGAGATCGCGGGCGTCGGCCATTGCCGGCGGGTCCCTGGCTGCGATCAGCAGCTGGGATCAGCCGCGCATGACACGGGAATCGCTCCGATGCCCACGGTTATGCACAGGATGTAAATGTACGTCCTGGTGCGTTAAGTACCACCTCACCAGGACGTACATTTACGTCCTGCGTCCTTAAGGAGTTAAAACCTTCTATTTTAGACCTCATCCTCATGTTTCTATTCTCTCATAAAATTATTCCTATATTAAAATTAATGTGTATATATTATGTTATATTATATTATATTATGAACAGTGTTTAAGATTTAAACTTGCATAGTGGAAGCCTCCTGTCTTGACATAAAATTGGAGATTTTCCTACCCTAGATTTTATGAAAGAAAGCTGTGGTAGCTAGTGTTGAGCGGCATACGCCATATTCGAATTCGCGATATTTCGCGAATATATGGACAAATATTCGTCACATATACGCTAAATTTGCATATTCGAAAATTCGCATATGTGAACATTTATGAACTTTATAGCAAGTATACCAGTGTTACTTGATAGAAGCAGCAGAAGGGAGGGATCAATATTCGGTCTCACACAGTAGTATTAGAGCCTTATTTAGACGACACAAGCTGGAAGCAGAGAGGGAGGATCACTGTGATGTGTACTGTGAAAGAAAAAAAAAAGCAAATATTTGTAATTTAGAATATATAGCGCTATATTCGCGAATATTCACAAATTCACGAATATGCGATATTCGTGAATAAAATTCGAATTGCGAATATCCGCGAGCAACACTAGTGGTAGCGGGGTGTGATGAGGGCAGATGTTGTTACCCTAGGGGCAGATGGCATTAACTCCTTGTATTCGTGAGGCCAGGGTGTGGTTTAACCTATAACCACCTGAAGGTATACCGCTGGATCCTGGGCTGGGCACGGGGGCAATGAAGACACCGACACCAAGTTATGGACAACGGTAGCTTTACTGAGGATAGACAGATGGTAAAGTCTATACAGTTCAGCCAAGGCCCAAGGAGGTGACCAGTGACACAGAGACCTTAAGGGCTTGCTGGGACTTGTAGTAGGACTGGACAATTGAATGCAGACCACACTGACTTGACAGATGACAGGGACGGACTTGACTCATAAAGCTGTGACTTTATCTTACTTGACTTGATGGCGGCTGCAGGACTGGACTTTGAGGTCTCCAACACTCTGGACACACACACTAGACAAGACTGCACTGGACCTCAGCAGAAGAGAGAGAAGCTCCACCCAGGGCTTATATGGGGAGACTAGCAGGGAGCCCATAGGTCACTCTTGGGGTCAGCTGATCACTGGTACCTCCTGGGTAACAATCACATGACATAACTCTTAAAGGGTTACTCCTCTGCTCAGCGTTTGGAACAAAATGTTCCAAACGCTTAGAGCCTGTGCCTGGAGCTTGTGACGTCATAGCCACGCCCCCTCATGACATCACTCCCCGCCCCCTTAATGCAAGTCTAAGGGAGGGGGCGTGACAGCCGTCACGCCCCCTCCCATAGACTTGCATTGAGGGTGCGGGGCGTGACATCATGAGGGGGTGGGGCTATGACATCATGAGCTCCCGGCTCTAAGCGTTCGGAATATTTTGTTCCAAACACTGAGCAGCGGAGTAACCCTTTAAAGATACAACACATTTTATAATACAATACACTGCAGAACATATTGTTACGCCTAGCGCTCCGGGTCCCCGCTCCTCCCCGGAGCGCTCACGGCGTCTCTCTCCCTGCAGCGCCCCGGTCAGTCCCGCTGACCGGGAGCGCTGCACTGTCATGGCCGTCGGGGATGCGATTCGCACAGCGGGACGCGCCCGCTCGCGAGTCGCATCCCAGGTCACTTACCCGTCCCGGTCCCCTGCTGTCATGTGCTGGCGCGCGCGGCTCCGCTCTCTAGGGCGCGCGCGCGCCAGCTCTCTGAGACTTAAAGGGCCAGTGCACCAATGATTGGTGCCTGGCCCAATTAGCTTAATTAGCTTCCACATGCTCCCTGGCTATATCTGATCACTTCCCCTGCACTCCCTTGCCGGATCTTGTTGCCTTGTGCCAGTGAAAGCGTTTAGTGTTGTCCAAAGCCTGTGTACCAGAACTTCTGCTATCCATCTTGACTACGAACCTTGCCGCCTGCCCCGACCTTCTGCTACGTCTGACCTTGCCTCTGCCTAGTCCTTCTGTCCCACGCCTTCTCAGCAGTCAGTGAGGTTGAGCCGTTGCTAGTGGATACGACCTGGTTGCTACTGCCGCAGCAAGACCATCCCGCTTTGCGGCGGGCTCTGGTGAACACCAGTAGCCTCTTAGAACCGGTCCACCAGCACGGTCCACGCCAATCCCTCGCTGACACAGAGGATCCACTACCAGTAAGCCGAATCGTGACACATATGTACAGGGGGAAACAGGTACAAGGGGCCTTGGGTACACTGAAGGGGGCTGCCTGACAGGACAGTTGGAGCACGGGGTAACATCTCCTGTACTGGGCCACCACACAGGAGACGAACATTATCCCTCCCATATTACCCTTCCCTTGTATTCATTATTTATTCATTATCTACTAGCATACGAGACTACGAGGATGAGGCCTCTACAAGTCTACAATCCTGTTCCCGTTTCAAGCTTGGTTGTTCCTTCCTGACGACCATAAATGACATCTCATCAAGATCTCGTCCTCCTGTTTTAGTACTTTTGGATTCCTGGGGATGCGTTATCTTCTCTTCTTCATATTGAGTCTTATTGTAGTTTGTTTTTTCTGCTAATTATACAAAGAAAGAGGCGGAGCTACTGTCTCACCTGGCTATATCACCTGAGCTCTGTCCTAATTGGTTATCTTACATATACAGCACACTTGGTTGCGCTTTTTTCATTTATATTCTGTATTAACTATTTCGCTGTTCTGTAAAGAAGGATTTGTTGCATAATGTTCGTCTCTTGTCTTTCATAAAATCTATATTTTCCATCACCAAGGGTAGGAAAATCTCCAATTTAAACCATAGGTCCTATTCAGAAGAGAAATCAGATATTCGTTTGCCCGTAATTTATCCGCCGGTCTGTGTGCGCTCCACCGGCTCTGCCGTCTCCCCGGACGCTGCGGATGTGTTGGGTTATTAACCTCACTTGGCCTCCGCTGCGGCTCGGGAGACTCAGGCCAAATAAAATGCGTTCGCATGAATTCTCCTCCTCTCCGGAAGGAAATCCCAAGAGATAAGAGGAGTCAGAGGAGCGGAAAGAGGTGGGAGGTGAGACAGGGGCCCCCAGCAGATCAGGGGCCCCAGCCAGAGTGTGGAGAGACAATGAAGATTTTCGCACAATTGTTCTAAGAGCCCCCAAGATCAAGGGTCTCAAAAAAGTGTTCAACCCAAAAAGGTAACAACCCCCTGACCTATAGTCCCCTAACCAAGCTAGAAGGTCCCACAAACATGGAGGAGCAGCGGTTTCCTTCAGTGGAGTGCAGGAGATCCTGTCTGATCTCTGGTATTTGTATTGGTTACAACCATGATTCTAGGTTGGGTGCCCCCAGCAGGTGGAGCAGTGCTGTGAGGGGGTGAGGAACCTGAAGGCCACCAACACACTCACCTAGACTCCAAGAGGAAGCGTACGTGCAAGAGCCCTCTACAAAAATAAGTGGGCACCCTATGTCATTTCCAGGTGTCCACTGGGGGTTGCATTCCTATGATGCCCCTTCTTGCCAACATGGAAATACTGACCAGGTAAAAAAAAAAAAAATACCAAATTAGCATAACTCCACCTCTTATTGTTCCCATGGCAGTCCCAAAAAATGTCTTGACTGTGTGGTTGGTTATTTTGCATAGGTGACCAGCCTCCTATATGCAGTGTGGGCCAGGACCGTCTCCCTTACACTGCCTGATGCCCCTCTTTATGTGCATGTACCCAGATATAGTGTCTCCCAAATTCCCATCATAGTGCCCCCCAGGACGATGCCCTCTACAGGGTGGCCATAAAGTGACTCCAAGCATTACCAGCTACATTACACAATGCCATCCCTAGAAAGCCAACCACAGTACCCCCATAATCCAAATCACGGGACCTCAATAATGCAAACCACAGTACCCAATAATGCAAACCACAGTACCCCCATAATCCAAATCACAGGACCCCAGTAATGCAAACCACAGTACCGCCAGTTAGTCCAACCACAGTACCCCCAGTTAAGCTAACCACAGTACCCCCAGTAATGTCAACCACAGTACCCCAGTAATCAAACCCACAGTACCCCCAGTAATCCAACCCACAGTACCCCAGTAATACCAACAACAGTACCCCAATAATCCAACCCACAGTACCCCAGTAATACCAACAACAGTACCCCAGTAATACCAACAACAGTACCCCAGTAATCCAACCCACAGTACCCCAGTAATACCAACCACAGTACCCCAGTAATACCAACCACAGTACCCCAGTAATACCAACAACAGTACCCCAGTAATCCAACCCACAATACCCCAGTAATACCAACCACAGTACCCCAGTAATACCAACAACAGTACCCCCACCAGTGGCTCTCGATGGCTCTAAACATGTGCACACAGTGTTGTTCTACAGTGCCAGCAAACACTGACAGCTCCTGAGACCCCACACCATGTTATTGATAATGTCATCCCCAGTGCTGCTGTATAGCACCTCCAACCAATGCCAGCCACATTGACACCATAACAGTGCCCCCTTTAGTGCCAGCCTTCACACTGGTGGTGTCCCCTCTGCGTGCACAAGGCCCCACCAGTGCAGCGGGCCCCTTGTATGCACAGCTTTGTTGGGTGTTGCCCCCCGCACCCATCATGTAGAGCAGTGGTCTCCAGCCTGTGACTCTCCAACTACAACTCCCATCATGCCTTGTGGAGATGTTTCTTGTAGGGTGAATCCTGCGGCAGCTGCTTTATGATAAGAGATGAGGGAGCGGAGGACACATCTGCATCTCCGGGAATATTAGACCCTAAATAAGAGCGATCAATGATTCCCAGCGCTCGGCCGCAGACACCGCCGGGAGATTCACCATTGGAAAAAGAGATATATGATAATTAAAGATGGGCCGGGAGACGGGATGTAAATTCTCAGATATTATTGGATCATTGATTTCTATAAAAGATTGGAAACCAGAAGAGATATTGGAAAGCGCTGATGTATAGGGGAGGCTGCAAATTGTAAAGATGGATGGGGGTCCGCCAGATCATTGTCCACCTCCAGCCTGCAGGACATAAAACAATGGGTTTATATAGTCATAAAGACATGGCATTGTGGGGGTCCATGTGGGGGTCCTGGGACACACTGGGGGGATCAGGAGCCTCATGGAGATGGATACACGGGGATTGTGGGGTCCTGGGGGGGGATCAGGAGCCTCATAGAGATGGATACACAGGGATTGTGGGGTCCTGGGGGGGATCAGGAGCCTCATAGAGATGGATACACAGGGATTGTGGGGTCCTGGGGGGATCAGGAGCCTCATAGAGATGGATACACAGGGATTGTGGGGTCCTGGGACACACTGGGGGGGGGATCAGGAGCCTCATAGACAAGGATACACAGGGATTGTGGGGGTCCTGGGGGGATCAGGAGCCTCATAGAGATGGATACACAGGGATTGTGGGGGTCCTGGGGGGATCAGGAGCCTCATAGAGATGGATACACAGGGATTGTGGGGGTCCTGGGGGGATCAGGAGCCTCATAGAGATGGATACACAGGGATTGTGGGGTCCTGGGACACACTGGGGGGGATCAGGAGCCTCATAGAGAAGGATACACAGGGATTGTGGGGGTCCTGGGACACAGACTGGGGGGATCAGGGGCCTCATAGAGAAGGATACACAGGGATTGTGGGGGTCCTGGGACACAGACTGGGGGGATCAGGGGCCTCATAGAGATGGATACACAGGGATTGCGGGGTCCTGGGACACAGACTGGGGGGATCAGGGGCCTCATAGAGAAGGATACACAGGGATTGCGGGGTCCTGGGACACAGACTGGGGGGATCAGGGGCCTCATAGAGAAGGATACACAGGGATTGTGGGGGTCCTGGGACACAGACTGGGGGGATCAGGGGCCTCATAGAGAAGGATACACAGGGATTGCGGGGTCCTGGGTCACACTGGGGACCAGGACAAAAGTAGGGGGGCGGGGGGGGGGCCTCGTCACTCCCTGTTGTTACATTACCCATCATGGCACTGACGTTGATTGGAGGGGGGTGCATACGACTTTTAGACGCACAGGAGAGAAAAATTTAAATTAAATGCAAAGATTTTAATTTGATTTCAAGGAGTTACGGCAGTGTTTCCCAACCAGTGTGCCTCCAGCTGTTGCAAAACTATAACTCCCGGCATGCCCAGACAGCCGTTGGCTGTCTGGGCATGCTGGGAGTTATAGTTTTGCAACAGCTGGAGGCACACTGGATGGGAAACACTGGGTTGAGGGTCACAGATGAGAGGAGGGTCTCTTGGTGACAGTACTGTGGGGGCACTTTTTCTGTGAGACTGCAAGTGTGAATAAAGAATTATGGCAGCGACTTAAAGGGAAAGTGTCATGAAATTAATTTGTTATTATTATGGTGGTGCTGATAGTGGGGGCAAATAGTTCAGTGTTTTCCATCGACCCCCGTTAGTATGACCTATGGTCATGGTCTGTAGGATCTCCGCTCATGCGGCCCCATCCCCCTTAGGGGCAGATCAAGATACAGCGTGACCATAGAGATCAGTACAGGGAGAGGACAGAGAGGACTGTGGAGGTACAAGTTGCCCATAGCAACCAATCAGATCGCTTCTCTCATAATACAGAGATCTTATTAAAAACGAAAGCAGCGATCTGATTGGTTGCTATGGGTAACTGGTCAACTTTTTATATTCAGGCAATGCATCTTAGGAGCACTTTGCCATATCATTACAGTCAGCCTCAGTGTAACATGTTTCAATTGGGGGTGGGGGTGCGGTGCACAGCATGATGCAGGGGGTTGGGCATGGCCCCTCTTGTCCCCCCTTAGAGAGGACACTGTCCAGGAGGAAGATTAATCACTAAGTGTGTGTAATGTCCGTATATATGCGTTCTGTATTTTCTGCTCTAAGACCTGTTCAGACATGCAGTTTATGTCCGAATAGTTTCTTGTTCTCCATTTCCTGAGTTTGACCATGGATAGCTGGATTTTCCCTTGCCTTGTTTTAGCACCATTGTCGGGTTTTAATATTCTTTCTATATTTGCATTGTGTTGTCTTAGTCCATATTCACACTGTGCTAGGATAGAATCCTGTTCTGAGCCTTGTGCTAATCTGTCTATCTAGGAGTGAGTAAATCTTGAGTCTGTGCCCATGTTTCTTGTGGTTTTATTTATGTTTCCTCCTTGCCTGGTATCCATTCCACACTGTAGAGGATGCCTCTAGTAAGGAGTCCATTTTGAGTTAGTATTGTTGTCCCCCCATGATTGGAATGGGCTTTCTAGCATGTTTCTGTTTCCAGTGTTCAGTGTTCAATGCCCATGCACTTTAGCCAAGTTGTCCATCTGTCATTTAGGGCATTCATGACAGTGTGTTTGGTTTAAAGGGGTACTCTAGCGCTAGACATCTTATCCCCTATCAAAAGGATAGGGGATAAGATGTTAGATCGTGGGGGTCCCAACAATGGGGACCCTCGCAATCTCTCCTGCAGAACCCCCTTTTTTCAGCTGCACAGAGCGAGGATCGCTCTGTGTCTGATGATGGGCGGTGCAGGGGGCAGAGTATTGTGACATCATGGCTCCGCCCCCTCGTGATGTCACTCCCTGCCCTCTCAATGCAAGTCTATGGGTGGGGGTTTGACGGCCACCACGCCCCCTCCACTAGACTTGCATCGAGGGGGTGTGACATCACAAGGGGGCGGAGCCATGACATCACGATACTCTGCCCCCTGCACCGCCTATCATCAGCGATCCTCACTATGTGCAGCTGAAAAACAGTGGTGCTGCAGAAGAGATCATAGGGGTCCCCAGCATCAGGACCCCGCAATCTAACATCGTATCCTGCAACCTTTTGATAGGGCATAAGATGTTTAGTGCAGGAGTACCCCTTTAATGTAATAATCCTGCCTGATCTGTGACTTTCTATAGAACTGAAGAAAACCCTACTGAGATATAACGGAGAGACGTGAGAAACGGAGGTCTGCTATAACTGTATATAGTATCGTATATCTAAGGTTCTGGGATAGAGACTGATGGTGCAAGAGACTGGGATAGAGACTGATGGTGCAAGAGACTGGGATAGGGACTGGTGGTGCAAAGGACTGGGATAGAGACTGATGGTGCAAAGGACTGGGATAGGGACTGGTGGTGTAAAGAACTGGGATAGAGACTGATGGTGCAAGAGACTGGGATAGAGACTGATGGTGCAAGAGACTGGGATAGAGACTGATGGTGCAAGAGACTTGGATAGAGACTGATGGTGCAAGAGACTGGGATAGAGACTGATGGTGCAAGAGACTGGGATAGAGACTGATGGTACAAGAGACTTGGATAGAGACTGATGGTGCAAGAGACTGGGACAGAGACTGAGGGTGCAAGAGACTGGGATAGAGACTGAGGGTGCAAGAGACTGAGATAGAGACTGAGGGTGCAAGAGACTGGGAAAGAGACTGATGGTGCAAGAGACTAGGATAGGGACTGGTGGTGCAAAGGACTGGGATAGAGACTGATGGTGCAAGAGACTGGGATAGAGACTGATGGTGCAAGAGACTGGGATAGAGACTGATGGTGCAAGAGACTGGGATAGAGACTGATGGTGCAAGAGACTGGGATAGAGACTGAGGGTGCAAGAGACTGGGATAGAGACTGATGGTGCAAGAGACTGGGATAGAGACTGATGGTGCAAGAGACTGGGATAGAGACTGAGGGTGCAAGAGACTGGGATAGAGACTGAGGGTGCAAGATACTGGGATAGAGACTGAGGGTGCAAGAGACTGACTGGGAAAGAGACTGATGGTGCAAGAGACTAGGATAGGGACTGGTGGTGCAAAGGACTGGGATAGAGACTGATGGTGCAAGAGACTGGGATAGAGACTGATGGTGCAAGAGACTGGGATAGAGACTGATGGTGCAAGAGACTGGGATAGAGACTGATGGTGCAAGAGACTGGGATAGAGACTGAGGGTGCAAGAGACTGGGATAGAGACTGATGGTGCAAGAGACTGGGATAGAGACTGATGGTGCAAGAGACTGGGATAGAGACTGAGGGTGCAAGAGACTGGGATAGAGACTGAGGGTGCAAGATTCTGGGATAGAGACTGATGGTGCACGAGACTGGGATAGAGACTGATGGTGCAGGAGACTAGGATAGAGACTGATGGTGCAAGAGACTGGGATACAGACTGAGGGTACAAGATACTGGGATAGAGACTGATGGTGCACGAGACTGGGATAGAGACTGAGGGTGCAAGATACTGGGATAGAGACTGATGGTGCACGAGACTGGGATAGAGACTGATGGTGCAGGAGACTAGGATAGAGACTGATGGTGCAAGAGACTGGGATAGAGACTGATGGTGCAGGAGACTAGGATAGAGACTGATGGTGCACGAGACTAGGATAGAGACTGATGGTGCAGGAGACTGGGATAGAGACTGATGGTGCAGGAGACTGGGATAGAGACCAATGGTGCAAGAGACTGGGATAGAGACGGATGGTGCAAGAGACTGGGATAGAGACTGATGGTGCAAGAGACTGGGATAGAGACTGATGGTACAAGAGACTTGGATAGAGACTGATGGTGCAAGAGACTGGGACAGAGACTGAGGGTGCAAGAGACTGGGATAGAGACTGAGGGTGCAAGAGACTGGGATAGAGACTGAGGGTGCAAGAGACTGGGAAAGAGACTGATGGTGCAAGAGACTAGGATAGGGACTGGTGGTGCAAAGGACTGGGATAGAGACTGATGGTGCAAGAGACTGGGATAGAGACTGATGGTGCAAGAGACTGGGATAGAGACTGATGGTGCAAGAGACTGGGATAGAGACTGATGGTGCAAGAGACTGGGATAGAGACTGAGGGTGCAAGAGACTGGGATAGAGACTGATGGTGCAAGAGACTGGGATAGAGACTGATGGTGCAAGAGACTGGGATAGAGACTGAGGGTGCAAGAGACTGGGATAGAGACTGAGGGTGCAAGATACTGGGATAGAGACTGATGGTGCACGAGACTGGGATAGAGACTGATGGTGCAGGAGACTAGGATAGAGACTGATGGTGCAAGAGACTGGGATACAGACTGAGGGTACAAGATACTGGGATAGAGACTGATGGTGCACGAGACTGAGATAGAGACTGAGGGTGCAAGATACTGGGATAGAGACTGATGGTGCACGAGACTGGGATAGAGACTGATGGTGCAGGAGACTAGGATAGAGACTGATGGTGCAAGAGACTGGGATAGAGACTGATGGTGCAGGAGACTAGGATAGAGACTGATGGTGCACGAGACTAGGATAGAGACTGATGGTGCAGGAGACTGGGATAGAGACTGATGGTGCAGGAGACTGGGATAGAGACCAATGGTGCAAGAGACTGGGATAGAGACGGATGGTGAAAGAGACTGGGATAGAGACTGATGGTGCAAGAGACTGGGATAGAGACTGATGGTGCAAGAGACTGGGATAGAGACTGATGGTGCAAGAGACTGGGATAGAGACTGAGGGTGCAAGAGACTGGGATAGAGACTGATGGTGCACGAGACTGGGATAGAGACTGATGGTGCACGAGACTGGGATAGAGACTGATGGTGCAAGAGACTGGGATAGAGACGGATGGTGAAAGAGACTGGGATAGAGACTGATGGGGCAAGAGACTGGGATAGAGACTGATGGTGCAAGAGACTTGGATAGAGACTGATGGTGCAATATTGGAAAATTGGAAAAGAACCTTTGGCTGTCCGGTCATGCTGGGAGTTGTAGTTTTGCAATAGCTGGAGGCACCCTGGTTGGGAGACACTGTTCCAGACTGATACATTGTAGCAACTTGTAAAACTTGTTGCAAAACTACAACTCCCAGCATGCCCGGACAGACGTTGGCTGTCCAGGCATGCTGTGAGTTGTAGTTTTGCAACAGCTGGAGGCACCGTGGTTGGGAAACACTGCTCTAGGTTCAGCAAACTCTTATCATTTCAGAGGGTTATGAACTTGTGCAGAGACAGTGGTCGCCCCCGCGCCCCGGCACCATAAGGAGATGTCGGGGGCCCTGGTTTAGATTTTGCGCCATGTTCCGCTCACAGATACGTTTTTTTGGGGGGAGATACAAGACTGTCCGCGTCCCCCGTGCTTTTTCCAACATAAGTGCAGGATCTCCGACGGGACGACTTCTGAGCAGAACTCTGATGGCTTCCGGAAGTTGCCTGTCTGCAGATGAGCGCACAGACCGCTCGGGGGAGAAGCTTCTGTCATGGAGCCAGAGGAGCGCTGGATGATTTCCCCATTAGTTAGATTGCTAAATGCATTGTACTCGGTGCTTCAGGGACCTATCAAAGACCTGACAATAAAAGGTAAATGGGATCCGAAAGAGGAGATGAAAGACAACACCGCCAGATCCTGGATGTGACTTCATAATCCAAGAAACATCACAAACAACATGTCTGGGAAATCAGCTCCGTAATAATAACATCTCCAGACAGCACAGTCTCCTCCTCATGTTTATTCTCCAAAGGGACGATGCCAGACATCACCGCACAAGGGGTTAATATTTCGGGTACCATGGTATGGACTGAGGACTGAAGTTCCTTATACTTATTACAATGTAATCCGGGGGCACATTTGGTGTCAGTGCCCGAACCAGGTGAAGAGCGTCGCACATTCAGGGACAGTCTCTGGTCTAAACCATAGTGATCCGGTGAATGTAGTGACTGATCCATAGTGATCTGGTAAATGTAGTGACTGATCCATAGTGATCCGGTGAATGTAGTGACTGATCCATAGTGAGCCAGTAAGGTAGTGACTGATCCATAGTGATCTGGTAAATGTAGTGACTGATCCATGGTGATACGGTGAAGGAAGTGACTGATTCATGGTGATCCAGTGAATGTAGTGACTGATCCATGGTGATCTGGTGAAGGAAGTGACTGATCCATGGTGATCCAGTGAATGTAGTGACTGATCCATGGTGATCCAGTAAATGTAGTGACTGATCCATGGTGATCCAGTAAATGTAGTGACTGATCCATGGTGATCCGGTAAATGTAGTGACTGATCCATAGTGATCCGCTGAATGTAGTGACTGATCCATGGTGATCTGGTAAATGTAGTGACTGATCCATGGTGATCCGGTAAATGTAGTGACTGATCCATGGTGATCCGGTAAATGTAGTGACTGATCCATAGTGATCCGGTAAATGTAGTGACTGATCCATGTTGATCCGGTAAATGTAGTGACTGATCCATGGTGATCTGGTGAAGGAAGTGACTGATCCATAGTGATTCAGTGAAAGTAGTGATTCATCCACGGTGATCCAGTAAAAGTAGTAATTCATCCATGTGATCCAGTGAAAGTAGTGACTGATCCATGGTGATCTGGTGAATGTAGTGACTGATCCAGGGTTATCCAGTGAATGTAGTGACTGATCCAGGGTGATTTGGTGAAATGTAGTGACTGATCCATAGTGATTCAGTGAAAGTAGTGATTCATCCATGGTGATCCAGTGAAAGTAGTGACTGATCCATGGTGATCTGGTGAATGTAGTGACTGATCCATAGTGATCCGGTGAATGTAGTGACTGATCCATGGTGATTTGGTGAAATGTAGTGACTGATCCATGTTGATCCGGTAAATGCAGTGACTGATCCATAGTGATTTGGTAAAAGAAGTGACTGATCCATGGTGATCCGGTGAATGTAGTGACTGGTCTATGGTGATCAGGTGAATGTAGTGACTGATCCATGGTGATCCGGTGAAAGTAGTGACTGATCCACACTGATCTAGTGAAAGTAGTGACTGATCCATGGTAAACCGGTGAAAGTAGTGACTGATCCATAATGATCCGCTGAAAGTAGTGACTGATCTATGGTGATCTGATGAAAGCAGTGACTGATCTAGTGAAAGTAGTGACTGATCTATGGTGATCTGATGAAAGTAGTGACTGATCTATGGTGATCTGATGAAAGTAGTGACTATTCCATAGTAAATGTAGTGAACGATCAATAGTGATTTGGTGAAAGTAGTGACTGATATATGGTGATCTGATGAAAGTAGTGACTGATCCATAATGATCCTGTGAAAGTAGTGACTGATCCATGGTGAATGTAGTAAATGATCAATAGTGATTTGATGAAAGTAGTGACTGATCTATGGTGATCCGTGAGAGTAATGACGGATCCATAGTGATCCAGTAAGGTAGTGACTGATCCATAGTGATTTGGTGAAAGTAGTGACTGATCCATAGTGATCCGGTGAGAGTAGTGACTAATCCATAGTGACCTGGTGAAAGTAGTGACTAATCCATAGTGATCTGGTGAGAGTAGTGACTGATCCATAGTGATTTGGTGAAAGTAGTGACTAATCTATAGTGATCCGATGAGAGTAGTGACTGATCCATTGGGATCCGGTAAGGTAGTGACTAATCCATAGTGATTCGATAAATGTAGTGACTGATCCATGGTGATCTGGGAGTTGTAGTTTTGCAAAAGCTGGAGGCACCCTGTTTGGGAAACACTGATCAACAGATAGCTGCAGAGAGTTTAAAGGGACAGTGACTAAATTCTTCTTCACCTGAAACCTAAGTTTCTTACCTGGCTTCAGAGGCCTCACTCCTGGGCTTTGTGTGCGGGAACAGCTTTACACCGAAAAAGGACCATGGTGATCCAGTAAATATAGTGACTGATCCATGGTGATCCAGTAAATATAGTGACTGATCCATGGGGATCCGGTAAATATAGTGACTGATCCATGGTGATCCGGTAAATATAGTGACTGATCCATAGTGATCTGGTGAAAGTAGTGACTGATCCATGGTGATCCGGTGAACGTAGTAACTGATCCATGGTGATCTGGTGAACGTAGTGACTGATCTAGTGAAAGTAGTGACTGATCCGGTGAAAGTAGTGACTGATCTATGGTGATCTGATGAAAGTAGTGACTGATCCGGTGAAAGTAGTGACTGATCTATGGTGATCTGATGAAAGTAGCGACTGATCCATAATGATCCGGTGAAAGTAGTGACTGATCTATGGTGATCTGGTGAGAGTAATGACTGATCCATAGTGCTCCAGTAAGGTAGTGACTGATCCATAGTGATTTGGTGAAAGTAGTGACTAATTCATGGTGATCCGGTAAATGTAGTGACTGATCCATGGTGATCTGGGAGTTGTAGTTTTGCAACAGCTGGAGGCACCCTGTTTGGGAAACACATATCTGCAGAGAGTTTAAAGGGACAGTGACTAAATTCTTCTTCACCTGAAACCTTAGTTTCTCACCTGGCTTCAGAGGCCTCACTCCTGGGCTTTGTGTGCGGGAACAGCTTTACAGGACATTGTGGGTTAAACAGCAGCTTCATACCATACAGCTACATGTAGCACATCAGGGACTACTACCCCCATCATCAAACCCTTTACAATTCCTGAAGCCACCACATGTGACAACAGTAGCATAGTCAGTGGAGCTGCACGTAGATGTAGCAGAGCCAAATGTGTCACGTTGTAGGATCTGACGGGGCCCTTCTCCCCTCCTCTAATAGGGGCCGATCTACAGAGCAAATAATTCCTTGTCCCAAGAGCTTACAATCTAGACAGTAGAGACGTGTAGATCAGGCAGCATTAGAGGGGGGTAAGTGTTTAGCCTCCTGCGGTGATTCGCACATCATATAAAGACCTGCGAGCGCGCTCCTCCGGGAGATCTCACTCCACTCATCCAGAAGAGCGCGGTCGTCTCTGTAATAAACCACAAACCACTAAACTACCCCGAGGACGCCCTGCGGGCAGGAGAATTACGCCGGGAATTACTCCGCCGCCGAGTTAAGCCGCCTTGTTGCTTTTCTAAACTCATGATACAATGTATTCTGCATAGGGAAATCCATAAGGAGAGGGGGGGGACGGGTCTGATCTGTATGGGAGAGGGGGGGGGGACGGGTCTGATCTGTATGGGAGAGGGGGGGGTCACAAACTTTTTCTCTGAGTGGTTACTTTGTTAATACAGACATTAAAGGGGTTATCCAGGAATTTTTTTTTATTTATATATCAACTGGCTCCGGAAAGTTAAACAGATTTGTAAATTACTTATATTAAAAAATCTTAATCCTTTCAGTACTTATGAGCTCCTGAAGTTGAGTTGTTCTTTTCTGTTCCCTGATGACACTTGTCTCGGGAACCGCCCAGTGCAAATCCCCATAGCAAACCTCTTCTACTCTGTGCAGTTCCCGAGACAAGCAGAGATGTCAGCAGAGAGCACTGTTGCCAGACAGAAAAGAACAACTCAACTTTAGCAGCTGATAATTATTGAAAGGATTAAGATTTGTTAATGGAAGTCATTTACAAATCTGTTTAACTTTCTGGAGCCAACCCCTTTAACAGGTTTAATTGTAGACAAGGTTTTATAACAGTGGTCTCCAACCTGCGGACCTCCAGATGTTGCAAAACTACAACTCCCAGCATGCCTGGACAGCCGTTGGCTGTCCGGGCATGCTGGGAATTGTAGTTTTGCAACATCTGGAGGTCCGCAGGTTGGAGACCACTGTTTTATAATGAAAACTTGTGCTATAGTTCGATACAATGTATCGGCGCAGAATATCTTCATCCTCCTCCGCAGCCCAAATCTTCCTCCTGTTCCGAGAATACGGACTGATCCCCGGTGATCTGTAGTAGAACTACTACTCCCAACATGCCCTGCGGCCACACGATATACAGGAATGTATTCTCCATGCTGAAAATTCATAACTGACACAAAGTAACAAGTCCAGCAGCAGAGAGAAGATTTCCTTCATCTGGATTAAAAAAACAAACAAACAATAAAAAAAATGTGGTGGCCCAGTACAGGATGGTTTTGCCCCGTACCTTTCCTGTCCTGTCAGGTGGTGTCCTGCAGTGTCCCCTGTAATTGTTTCCCCATTTGTTTATATGTTGTATATTAAAAGATGTGCTATACCTTTAATAAAATCTGCCATGTGATTGTTACCGAGGAGGTATCAGTGACCAGCTGACCCCCAAGGTGACCCCCATATACGTCCTGGGTGGAGCTTCGCTCTCTTAGAGCTTCTCTCTCTCTTTTTCATCCTGCTGAGGTCAGTCTTGTCTAGTGTGTGTGTCCAGAGTGTTGGAGGCCTCAAAGTCCAGTCCTGCAGCCGCCATCAAGTCAAGTAAGATAAAGTCAGTCAAGTCAAGTCGTCTGTCTAGTCACTGTGGCCTGCACTAAATTCTCCATCCAACTGCAAGTCCCAGCAAACATGCGAGGTCTCTGCGTCACTGGTCACCTCCTTGGGCCCTGGCAGAACTGTATAGACTTTACCATCTGTCTACCCTCTGTAAAGCTACCGCTGTCCGTAACTTGGCGTCGGAGTATTTTTTGCCCCCGTGCCTAGCCCAGGATCCAGCGGTATACCTTCGGGTGGTGAAGGCTAAACCACACCCTGGCGTCACGAATACAAGGGGTTAATGCCATCTGCCCCTAGGATAACAACATCTGCCCTGCACTAGGGATCGACCGATTATCGGTTTGGCCGATATTATCGTCCGATATTCACGATTTTGGACGTTATCGGTATCGGCAATTGCCTTGTCGATAATCTGATAATGCCCCCCCCCCCCGCACCGCCCCCACCGCGCTGCACCCCCCACCACCGCACCACCCCAGCCAGAGACCGCCGCCGCTGCTGCCTCATTGCCTCCCCCATCCCCGGTTTTATAATTACCTGTTCCCGGGGTCTGCGCTATTTCTGGCTCCTGCGCCGTCCTGTGTTACGCTGTGCGCTGCGCAGCACAATGGCGCGTGACATCGTCCACGCGACGTCACCGTCAGTGCGCACAGTGACAGCTCAGGAGGACGGCGCCCACTTTAAATCAGTGATCGGCAGCGGTGTCGCCGGGGGGGGGGGGGGGGGTATATAAATAGCCGCTAATTTATACCAGAGTATCGGTATAAGTTATCGGTATCGGCCCTAAAAAAAACGATATTGGTCGATCCCTACCCTGCACCACACACCCCGCCACCACACAAACAAACAAACAGTGTTTCCATTCACTGACAGCAAAGCAGAAGGAAATATCAATGATATATCAACAATTTATCAGTTGTTTTTAACCTCTTCCTCCCTCCCTACGTGACATGCAGAGGGTTAAATTGCTGGGATCGGTCCTCAGTGGGATCTTAGCAATTGCAGGCAAGCGGAGTCCAGGATGTTCAGCTCACAGAGCATTGTCTAGACTGGATACAATTGTATCACTTCTCAGCTGAGAGCAGGACGAGCTATGTACAATGTATCAGTCTGGAGTCCAGGCTGTTTAGCTCACAGAGCATTGTCTAGACTGGATACAATTGTATCACCTCTCAGCTGAGAGCAGGACTAGCTATATACAATGTATCAGTCTGGAGTCCAGAATGTTTAGCTCACAGAGCATTGTCTAGACTGGATATAATTGTATCACTTCTCAGCAGAGAGCAGGACTAGCTATGTACAATGTATCAGTCTGGGGTCCAGGCTGTTTAGCTCACAGAGCATTGTCTAGACTGGATACAATTGTATCACCTCTCAGCTGAGAGCAGGACTAGCTATATACAATGTATCAGTCTGGAGTCCAGAATGTTTAGCTCACAGAGCATTGTCTAGACTGGATATAATTGTATCACTTCTCAGCAGAGAGCAGGACTAGCTATGTACAATGTATCAGTCTGGGGTCCGGGATGTTTAGCTCACAGAGCATTGTCTAGACTGGATATAATTGTATCACTTCTCAGCTGAGTGCAGGACTAGCTATGTACAATGTATCAGTCTGGAGTCTAGGATGTTTAGCTCACAGAGCATTGTCTAGACTGGATACAATTGTATCACTTCTCAGCTGAGAGCAGGACTAGTTATGTACAATGTATCAGTCTGGAGGCCAGGATGTTTAGCTCACAGAGCATTGTCTATAGACTGGATACAGTTGAAGTAGATCATCATCTCGGTGATTCCGGATGCAGTGACCC
Organism: Hyla sarda; assembly: GCF_029499605.1. Classification (NCBI taxonomy): domain Eukaryota; kingdom Metazoa; phylum Chordata; class Amphibia; order Anura; family Hylidae; genus Hyla; species Hyla sarda. Next base: position 381,949,744 of record NC_079193.1, read on the forward strand.
CCATAGCTGAGCAGGTATGAGGCAGTGAATAGAATCTCTATAGGAGTCCCACCAGGTGATAAGGTTATTGGGGTGACTGGGGGTCCTGACTCTGCAGGGAGGGGGCAGTCACGCGCCGCCTGTTTCTTTCCTTATCTCTGCCCTTGGTAATGAACGCGCAGGTCTCAGGTTTCGAGGATGTAATGAAGCCGTCAGAAATGGGCATACCCTTTTTAGCCTGAAATCGAAGCCGTTCTCTCTATTTTTGGCGTGACCCTTTTGTCCAAATGTTCCCCGGCGAGAAGATCAGAACACAATGAGCTCGCAGGGGAGACGTGGAAAAATCTGGAGGAATCCGCAACTCCCCAGAGGAAGCGAGCCTTAAAGGGGAACTCCACCCAGAATTACCACACATGGGATTGTTATGCGATGCCCAAGTTATCCCAGTATGAGGCTCCCAGCTGTCAGAAAACTACAACTCCCAGCATGCCCTGACAGCCGTTGGCTGTCCGGGCATGCTGGGAATTTTCCTTTTTCAACAGCTGGAGGCACCCTGGTTGGTAAACACTGCCCTGTTCTAAAATAATGATATGTGAGCTATTGTGACACCAGCAGATTGACCAGAAGAGAGTCCGGACACAGGGAATGAAAGGGTTAACACCGACGTCACTGGAAACAGATTAAATAATAATATCCTGGACAGAGAAAGTGCAAGAAAATTACAAATATTATCAAAACAGTATCATAATATCCCTGCAGTCCTATGTAACACCACAGATAACAGTGATAACTCTCTGAGTACAGATAATGTATAGATGTGACCTGCAGTCCTATGTAACACCACAGATAACACAGTGATAACTCTCTAAGTACAGATAATGTATAGATGTGACCTGCAGTCCTATGTAACACCACAGATAACACAGTGATAACTCTCTGAGTACAGATAATGTATAGATGTGACCTGCAGTCCTATGTAACACCACAGATAACACAGTGATAACTCTCTGGGTACAGATAATGTATAGATGTGACCTGCAGTCCTATGTAACACCACAGATAACAGTGATATCTCTCTGAGTACAGATAATGTATAGATGTGACCTGCAGTCCTATGTAACACCACAGATAACAGTGATAACTCTCTGAGTACAGATAATGTATAGATGTGACCTGCAGTCCTATGTAACACCACAGATAACAGTGATAACTCTGAGTACAGATAATGTATAGATGTGACCTGCAGTCCTATGTAACACCACAGATAACACAGTGATAACTCTCTGAGTACAGATAATGTATAGATGTGACCTGCAGTCCTATGTAACACCACAGATAACAGTGATAACTCTCTAAGTACAGATAATGTATAGATGTGACCTGCAGTCCTATGTAACACCACAGATAACACAGTGATAACTCTCTGAGTACATATAATGTATAGATGTGACCTGCAGTCCTATGTAACACCACAGATAACACAGTGATAACTCTCTGAGTACAGATAATGTATAGATGTGACCTGCAGTCCTATGTAACACCACAGATAACAGTGATAACTCTCTGAGTACAGATAATGTATAGATGTGACCAGCAGTCCTATGTAACACCACAGATAACAGTGATAACTCTCTGAGTACAGATAATGTATAGATGTGACCTGCAGTCCTATGTAACACCACAGATAACAGTGATATTTCTCTGAGTACAGATAATGTATAGATGTGACCTGCAGTCCTATGTAACACCACAGATAACAGTGATAATTCTCTGAGTACAGATGATGTATAGATGTGACCTGCAGTCCTATGTAACACCACAGATAACACAGTGATATCTCTGAGTACAGATAATGTATAGATGTGACCTGCAGTCCTATGTAACACCACAGATAACAGTGATAACTCTCTGAGTACAGATAATGTATAGATGTGACCTGCAGTCCTATGTAACACCACAGATAACAGTGATAACTCTCTGAGTACAGATAATGTATAGATGTGACCTGCAGTCCTATGTAACACCACAGATAACACAGTGATAACTCTGAGTACAGATAATGTAGTAGATGTGACCTGCAGTCCTATGTAACACCACAGATAACAGTGATAACTCTCTGAGTACAGATAATGTATAGATGTGACCTGCAGTCCTATGTAACACTACAGATAACACAGTGATAACTCTCTGAGTACAGATAATGTATAGATGTGACCTGCAGTCCTATGTAACACCACAGATAACAGTGATAACTCTCTGAGTACAGATAATGTATAGATGTGACCAGCAGTCCTATGTAACACCACAGATAACAGTGATAACTCTCTGAGTACAGATAATGTATAGATGTGACCTGCAGTCCTATGTAACACCACAGATAACAGTGATATCTCTCTGAGTACAGATAATGTATAGATGTGACCTGCAGTCCTATGTAACACCACAGATAACAGTGATAATTCTCTGAGTACAGATGATGTATAGATGTGACCTGCAGTCCTATGTAACACCACAGATAACACAGTGATATCTCTGAGTACAGATAATGTATAGATGTGACCTGCAGTCCTATGTAACACCACAGATAACAGTGATAACTCTCTGAGTACAGATAATGTATAGATGTGACCTGCAGTCCTATGTAACACCACAGATAACACAGTGATAACTCTGAGTACAGATAATGTAGTAGATGTGACCTGCAGTCCTATGTAACACCACAGATAACAGTGATAACTCTCTGAGTACAGATAATGTATAGATGTGACCTGCAGTCCTATGTAACACCACAGATAACAGTGATAACTCTCTGAGTACAGATAATGTATAGATGTGACCTGCAGTCCTATGTAACACCACAGATAACAGTGATAACTCTCTGAGTACAGATAATGTATAGATGTGACCTGCAGTCCTATGTAACACCACAGATAACACAGTGATAACTCTCTGAGTACAGATAATGTATAGATGTGACCTGCAGTCCTATGTAACACCACAGATAACACAGTGATAACTCTCTGAGTACAGATAATGTATAGATGTGACCTGCAGTCCTATGTAACACCACAGATAACAGTGATTACTCTCTGAGTACAGATAATGTAGTAGATGTGACCTGCAGTCCTATGTAACACCACAGATAACACAGTGATAACTCTCTGAGTACAGATAATGTATAGATGTGACCTGCAGTCCTATGTAACACCACAGATAACAGTGATAACTCTCTGAGTACAGATAATGTATAGATGTGACCTGCAGTCCTATGTAACACCACAGATAACAGTGATAACTCTCTGAGTACAGATAATGTATAGATGTGACCTGCAGTCCTATGTAACACCACAGATAACACAGTGATAACTCTCTGAGTACAGATAATGTATAGATGTGACCTGCAGTCCTATGTAACACCACAGATAACACAGTGATAACTCTCTGAGTACAGATAATGTATAGATGTGACCTGCAGTCCTATGTAACACCACAGATAACAGTGATAACTCTCTGAGTACAGATAATGTATAGATGTGACCTGCAGTCCTATGTAACACCACAGATAACACAGTGATAACTCTCTGAGTACAGATAATGTATAGATGTGACCTGCAGTCCTATGTAACACCACAGATAACACAGTGATAACTCTCTGAGTACAGATAATGTATAGATGTGACCTGCAGTCCTATGTAACACCACAGATAACAGTGATAACTCTCTGAGTACAGATAATGTATAGATGTGACCTGCAGTCCTATGTAACACCACAGATAACAGTGATAACTCTCTGAGTACAGATAATGTATAGATGTGACCTGCAGTCCTATGTAACACCACAGATAACACAGAGATAACTCTCCGAGTACAGATAATGTATAGATGTGAGCTGCAGTCCTATGTATCACCACAGATAACAGTGATAACTCTCTGAGTACAGATAATGTATAGATGTGACCTGCAGTCCTATGTAACACCACAGATAACACAGTGATAACTCTCTGAGTACAGATAATGTATAGATGTGACCTGCAGTCCTATGTAACACCACAGATAACACAGTGATAACTCTCTGAGTACAGATAATGTATAGATGTGACCTGCAGTCCTATGTAACACCACAGATAACACAGTGATAACTCTCTGAGTACAGATAATGTATAGATGTGACCTGCAGTCCTATGTAACACCACAGATAACAGTGATAACTCTCTAAGTACAGATAATGTATAGATGTGACCTGCAGTCCTATGTAACACCACAGATAACACAGTGATAACTCTCTGAGTACATATAATGTATAGATGTGACCTGCAGTCCTATGTAACACCACAGATAACAGTGATAACTCTCTGAGTACAGATAATGTATAGATGTGACCTGCAGTCCTATGTAACACCACAGATAACACAGTGATATCTCTCTGAGTACAGATAATGTATAGATGTGACCTGCAGTCCTATGTAACACCACAGATAACACAGTGATAACTGTCTGAGTAGAGATAATGTATAGATGTGACCTGCAGTCCTATGTAACACCACAGATAACAGTGATAACTCTCTGAGTACAGATAATGTATAGATGTGACCTGCAGTCCTATGTAACACCACAGATAACAGTGATCACTCTCTGAGTACAGATAATATATAGATGTGACCTGCAGTCCTATGTAACACCACAGATAACAGTGATAATTCTCTGAGTACAGATAATGTATAGATGTGACCTGCAGTCCTATGTAACACCACAGATAACACAGTGATATCTCTCAGTACAGATAATGTATAGATGTGACCTGCAGTCCTATGTAACACCACAGATAACAGTGATAACTCTCTGAGTACAGATAATGTATAGATGTGACCTGCAGTCCTATGTAACACCACAGATAACACAGTGATAACTCTCTGAGTACAGATAATGTATAGATGTGACCTGCAGTCCTATGTAACACCACAGATAACACAGTGATAACTCTCTGAGTACAGATAATGTATAGATGTGACCTGCAGTCCTATGTAACACCACAGATAACAGTGATAACTCTCTGAGTACAGATAATGTATAGATGTGACCTGCAGTCCTATGTAACACCATAGATAACACAGTGATAACTCTCTGAGTACAGATAATGTATAGATGTCACCTGCAGTCCTATGTAACACCACAGATAACAGTGATAACTCTCTGAGTACAGATAATGTACAGATGTGACCTGCAGTCCTATGTAACACTACAGATAACAGTGATAACTCTCTGAGTACAGATAATGTATAGATGTGACCTGCAGTCCTATGTAACACCACAGATAACACAGTGATAACTCTCTGAGTACAGATAATGTATAGATGTGACCTGCAGTCCTATGTAACACCACAGATAACACAGTGATAACTCTCTGAGTACAGATAATGTATAGATGTGACCTGCAGTCCTATGTAACACCACAGATAACACAGTGATAACTCTCTGAGTACAGATAATGTATAGATGTGACCTGCAGTCCTATGTAACACCACAGATAACAGTGATAACTCTCTGAGTACAGATAATGTAGTGATGTGACCTGCAGTCCTATGTAACACCACAGATAACACAGTGATAACTCTCTGAGTACAGATAATGTATAGATGTTACCTGCAGTCCTATGTAACACCACAGATAACAGTGATAACTCTCTGAGTACAGATAATGTATAGATGTGACCTGCAGTCCTATGTAACACCACAGATAATAGTGATAACTCTCTGAGTACAGATAATGTATAGATGTGACCTGCAGTCCTATGTAACACCACAGATAACACAGTGATAACTCTCTGAGTACAGATAATGTATAGATGTGACCTGCAGTCCTATGTAACACCACAGATAACACAGTGATAACTCTCTGAGTACAGATAATGTATAGATGTGACCTGCAGTCCTATGTAACACCACAGATAACACAATGATAACTCTCTGAGTATAGATAATGTAGTAGATGTGACCTGCAGTCCTATGTAACACCACAGATAACACAGTGATAACTCTCTGAGTACAGATAATGTACAGATGTGACCTGCAGTCCTATGTAACACCACAGATAACACAGTGATAACTCTCTGAGTACAGATAATGTATAGATGTCACCTGCAGTCCTATGTAACACCACAGATAACAGTGATAACTCTCTGAGTACAGATCATGTATAGATGTGACCTGCAGTCCTATGTAACACTACAGATAACAGTGATAACTCTCTGAGTACAGATAATGTATAGATGTGACCTGCAGTCCTATGTAACACCACAGATAACACAGTGATAACTCTCTGAGTACAGATAATGTATAGATGTGACCTGCAGTCCTATGTAACACCACAGATAACACAGTGATAACTCTCTGAGTACAGATAATGTATAGATGTGACCTGCAGTCCTATGTAACACCACAGATAACACAGTGATAACTCTCTGAGTACAGATAATGTATAGATGTGACCTGCAGTCCTATGTAACACCACAGATAACAGTGATAACTCTCTGAGTACAGATAATGTATAGATGTGACCTGCAGTCCTATGTAACACCACAGATAACACAGTGATAACTCTCTGAGTACAGATAATGTATAGATGTGACCTGCAGTCCTACGTAACACCACAGATAACAGTGATATCTCTCTGAGTACAGATAATGTAGTGATGTGACCTGCAGTCCTATGTAACACCACAGATAACACAGTGATAACTCTCTGAGTACAGATAATGTACAGATGTGACCTGCAGTCCTATGTAACACTACAGATAACAGTGATAACTCTCTGAGTACAGATAATGTATAGATGTGACCTGCAGTCCTATGTAACACCACAGATAACACAGTGATAACTCTCTGAGAACAGATAATGTATAGATGTGACCTGCAGTCCTATGTAACACCACAGATAACAGTGATAACTCTCTGAGTACAGATAATGTATAGATGTGACCTGCAGTCCTATGTAACACCACAGATAACAGTGATAACTCTCTGAGTACAGATAATGTATAGATGTGACCTGCAGTCCTACGTAACACCACAGATAACAGTGATAACTCTCTGAGTACAGATAATGTATAGATGTGACCTGCAGTCCTATGTAACACCACAGATAACAGTGATATCTCTCTGAGTACATATAATGTATAGATGTGACCTGCAGTCCTATGTAACACCACAGATAACAGTGATATCTCTCTGAGTACAGATAATGTATAGATGTGACCTGCAGTCCTATGTAACACCACAGATAACAGTGATAACTCTCTGAGTACAGATAATGTATAGATGTGACCTGCAGTCCTATGTAACACCACAGATAACACAGTGATAACTCTCTGAGTACAGATAATGTATAGATGTGACCTGCAGTCCTATGTAACACCACAGATAACACAGTGATAACTCTCTGAGTAGAGATAATGTAATAGATGTGACCTGCAGTCCTATGTAACACCACAGATAACACAGTGATAACTCTCTGAGTACAGATAATGTATAGATGTGACCTGCAGTCCCATGTAACACCACAGATAACAGTGATAACTCTCTGAGTACAGATAATGTAGTAGATGTGACCTACAGTCCTATGTAACACCACAGATAACAGTGATAACTCTCTGAGTACAGATAATGTATAGATGTGACCTGCAGTCCTATGTAACACCACAGATAACACAGTGATAACTCTCTGAGTACAGATAATGTAGTAGATGTGACCTGCAGTCCTATGTAACACCACAGATAGCACAGTGATAACTCTCTGAGTACAGATAATGTATAGATGTGACCTGCAGTCCTATGTAACACCACAGATAACAGTGATAACTCTCTGAGTACAGATAATGTATAGATGTGACCTGCAGTCCTATGTAACACCACAGATAACACAGTGATAACTCTCTGAGTACAGATAATGTATAGATGTGACCTGCAGTCCTATGTAACACCACAGATAACACAGTGATAACTCTCTGAGTACAGATAATGTATAGATGTGACCTGCAGTCCTATGTAACACCACAGATAACACAGTGATAACTCTCTGAGTAGAGATAATGTATAGATGTGACCTGCAGTCCTATGTAACACCACAGATAACAGTGATAACTCTCTGAGTACAGATAATGTATAGATGTGACCTGCAGTCCTATGTAACACCACAGATAACACAGTGATAACTCTCTGAGTACAGATAATGTATAGATGTGACCTGCAGTCCTATGTAACACCACAGATAACAGTGATAACTCTCTGAGTACAGATAATGTATAGATGTGACCTGCAGTCCTATGTAACACCACAGATAACAGTAATAACTCTCTGAGTACAGATAATGTATAGATGTGACCTGCAGTCCTATGTAACACCACAGATAACACAGTGATAACTCTCTGAGTACAGATAATGTATAGATGTGACCTGCAGTCCTATGTAACACCACAGATAACATAGTGATAACTCTCTGAGTACAGATCATGTATAGATGTGACCTGCAGTCCTATGTAACACCACAGATAACAGTGATAACTCTCTGAGTACAGATAATGTATAGATGTGACCTGCAGTCCTATGTAACACCACAGATAACAGTGATAACTCTCTGAGTACAGATAATGTATAGATGTGACCTGCAGTCCTATGTAACACCACAGATAACACAGTAATTACTCTCTGAGTACAGATAATGTATAGATGTGACCTGCAGTCCTATGTAACACCACAGATAACAGTGATAACTCTCTGAGTACAGATAATGTATAGATGTGACCTGCAGTCCTATGTAACACCACAGTTAACACAGTGATAACTCTCTGAGTACAGATAATGTATAGATGTGCCCTGCAGTCCTATGTAACACCACAGATAACAGTGATAACTCTCTGAGTACATATAATGTATAGATGTGACCTGCAGTCCTATGTAACACCACAGATAACACAGTGATAACTCTCTGAGTACAGATAATGTATAGATGTGACCTGCAGTCCTATGTAACACCACAGATAACACAGTGATAACTCTCTGAGTACAGATAATGTATAGATGTGACCTGCAGTCCTATGTAACACCACAGATAACAGTGATATCTCTCTGAGTACAGATAATGTATAGATGTGACCTGCAGTCCTATGTAACACCACAGATAACACAGTGATAACTCTCTGAGTACAGATAATGTATAGATGTGACCTGCAGTCCTATGTAACACCACAGATAACAGTGATAACTCTCTGAGTACAGATAATGTATAGATGTGACCTGCAGTCCTATGTAACACCACAGATAACACAGTGATAACTCTCTGAGTACAGATAATGTATAGATGTGACCTGCAGTCCTATGTAACACCACAGATAACAGTGATAACTCTCTGAGTACAGATGATGTAGTAGATGTGACCTGCAGTCCTATGTAACACCACAGATAACAGTGATAACTCTCTGAGTACAGATAATGTATAGATGTGACCTGCAGTCCTATGTAACACCACAGATAACACAGTGATAACTCTCTGAGTACAGATAATGTATAGATGTGACCTGCAGTCCTATGTAACACCACAGATAACAGTGATAACTCTCTGAGTACAGATAATGTAGTAGATATGACCTGCAGTCCCATGTAACACCACAGATCATCCTGTAAGATATAGTAAATGATATTTTCAGCTCTGCTACAATGTTTCCTCCAGGCTTTCCATCCATATAATAGGAGCAGCAGTTTGGATTGTGTTGTATTCCCGGTTTCCCGATCGTGTTTAACCCTTTCCCTCCCAGAGGGCACACTTCCCCAGTCATAAATCACGCAGCAGCCGGAGGCGAGTGTTGTGTACGGTCACCTGGTGGTTGAGCTGTGCTGGTTCAGTGGATGCGGCTGAGCTGTAATGATGGATTGTAATTGGCCTTGTCATCGCTCTGTATCCGGGCTGGATACACCGGTTGTGGGGATGGAGACTTATACACAGAGGTGTCAGTAAAGTCTTGGCCACTAGTGGTCTCCCTTTCCTGCAATCTGCTGTCCACTGTCTGTTGTCAGGGGAAATCTGTCACTGGTTACAGCTAGATCAGGACAGATTACAGGAGCTGGAGGCGGGGCTTAGCATGTGCTCTGTGCTGGAGAGAGAGCCTTAGAAAGCCTGGGCTGTGAACCTACAAGCTGAGCCAGTCTGCCTGCTGAAGAGGATCCACACTGCTCCTCAAAGGTAAATCAAGGTTTCTCTCACATTTATCATCCCCCATAAAGCTCAGGGCAGCTTTACATTTTGTTAATACCAGTGTACCTACTGCTGCAGGCACAGGCTGTGGTACTTGAGCAGATTAGCTCCACCTCCTTGACACTTAGCTGAGTGACCACCATCTGCACCAGGAAGGGGGATGTGTATCCAACGTTGTCTACAACAATTACAGCCAACATGACTGGATGGGATTTTAGATACATCCCTTCCTTTCTAAACCCACTCCCAACCGATTATAACCCCCTTTCCCCCAAAAAAGACACTGACACAAATCTATGGAAAAATTGGGCCGTGTCGACCATTTATTGAAAGGGGTACTCCCACTCTAAACATCTTATCCCCTATCCAAAGCATAGAGGATAAGATGTCTGGTTGTGGGGGGCTCGCCACTGGGGACCCCCGCAATGTTGCATGCGGCACCCACCTGTTTCTTGTCCGGAAGCGCTGGAGGCTCTGAGTTGCGAGTCCGGGACGGAAGTCCCTGACATCGGGACTCCGCCCCCGTGTGACGTCACGCCCCGTCCCCTCAATGCAAGTCTATGGGAGGGGGCGTGACGCCCCCTCCCATAGACTTGCATTGAGGGGACGGGCGTGATGTCACTCGGGGGCGGAGTCCCGATGTCAGGGACTTCCGTCCCGGACTCGCAACTCAGAGCCTCCAGCGCTTCCGGACAAGAAACAGGTGGGTGCCGCATGCAACATTGCGGGGGTCCCCAGTGGCGAGCCCCCCACAACCAGACATCTTATCCTCTATGCTTTGGATAGGGGATAAGATGTCTAGGGTGGGAGTACCCCTTTAACAACCAAAAAAATAACAGTTAAATATTTTATACATATAAACATAACTAAAGTTCACTGGAGGGCACTCCCCTCCCCCAATCAGACTTGTGCACCATGCTCTTACCCCCTGCCGCGACCCTGACAGGTGCCCCTGCTACCCCCTCTACCCCCTGTACACCCTCGTAGGAGCATATACAAAGCACACAGAGCACATACAGAGCACATACTAGTCATACGGCACATACAGCGTATATATATATATATATATATATATATATATATATATATATATATTGTACAATTATTGGTGGTGATTCCATTTCTGCCTCTGATCCCATGGACACCTATTAATTCCTTTCCTTGAATTTTCCAGATGAAAGATTTTCCCGGAGAAGGAAAGTGTCAGTGCAGCGTCCAGTGTCAGCGCTCACTTTACCTGTCAGCGGCGGCTCCTGACCCAGAAGGGGCCCGGCCCTCAGCCATTACTCAGGAAATCTCCGGTCCCAGAGCCCCGAAAGTCATTTTTCAAAGGCTTTAAAGTGGAAAAAGTAAAAATTCAATTTGTGGAAAAAACGAAACGTGTGACAAGTGCGGGGAAAAGGGCCGAGCGCTCTGACGCCTCCATAATAGAGCAGTCACTTAGAGCAAATTAAGACGGTCCGGCATGTGACACCCCGCCGGGTCCTATCAGGGGCGGGGGGGGCTACCATACCGGGGATACTGAGGAATTCTCATACTCCCTGCACTTGTTATATAGTATCATTCACTTCTCAATCTGTGATGTACGAAACGCGCAAGAGAGAGAAAAGAGGAAAGAAAGAGGAAGAACAAAAACACTTAATGCAAACAAAACTATAAAGTTACAAAATGTAACAGAAAGAAGCAAAACAGTGAAAAGAAAAAACACAAAGTTCACATTTGGGGTATTTTATTTTACGATCACGTATGGGGTATTTTATTTAAGATCACATTTGGGGTATTTTCGTACTTAAAAGAAGATAATGTGTTTATTTTTTTTATTCTGGGGGGGCTTTTTTTTTTTTTTTTTTAACCTTTGTGAAAAAGACAAATTTGGGGTTTAAGCAGAATTTTCTGTGTAAAAATGGAAATTTTTCATTTTCACTTCCAAAATTCTGTGCTGGCTTCATAGACATTTACAGAAAGGTCCTAATGGACTAATATGGACTCATTTTTGTACATATTGTTATGTATATGTTGTTTGTATTATTGTTATGGTGTTGTTTATTATTATTGTAATGTTTTATATTTTTAAATAAAAGATCTACAGAAAGACCCTTTGTTGTCTAAGCATTAATAGGAGTCAGGAGTATTACGGCCATAGTCATCTTATCCCCTATCCAAAGCATAAGGAATAAGATGTCTGATCGCGGGGGTCCGACGCTGGAGCCCCCCGTTACCTCCCGCAGCACTCGTCACGCCAGGTAACTGCGGCAGTGGTCGTGATTTCATGGCCATGCCCTCTTGTGATGTCACACCATGCCCCCTCCATTCATACCTATGGGAGGGGGCGTGACGTACGTCACGCCCCCTCCCATAGACATGAATGGAGGGGGTGTGGCATGATGTCACAAGGAGGTGTGGCCGTGATATCACGATCAAAATGTTCAGAACGCTGGAGCACCGGAGTACCCCTTTAATGTGCATTACATCATATTTATTGCATACACAGAGGTCCTAACAGCATTTAAAGAGTTAAACGGTGCCTTGTTCACATGATCCTCCCAACCAATGGTTGTAGAAGAATCCCGTATTCTAGCCTCTCTCAGGAGAAATGGCAGATGCAAATATAATGGAACTAGATCAGGTCAGAGCGACATCTACAATACTCAATATTACTCCAATAAATGGTCATGAGGCGATGAGGGGGAACCCTGACCCCATTACAGATGACAAAAGAGGTCAAATATTTGGGGGTTGGATTTGGTTATGAGCTACAGGTACTAGGAAATCCATGGGCTCTGGTTTGTGCAGGGACACCCCTCGAAAATGGCATACCCAGCAACTGAAAAATATAAGGGATGGGAAATACTAGGTAAATAGGGTTTAAGAAATGAAATATCTCAAACACACTGAAATAATGGGGTAGACATGCACCCATTATACTGATTTATACACAAAACATATTCATATTACCAGACGGAAAAACAGAATAAACACCAGAAAGAAGAAGTTCAGACTGAAATATCTCTGTGTAATATTACTATACTAAGATGGGAGCAACCGGGACTGAAAGATCAGCACCCAGGACAGCGGCAGAATAAGGTTCATATCCTGACAGAACTGACATTCCATAATACTGCCCCTATATACAATAATTTAACTACTATAATACTGACTCCTATATACAAGAATATAACTACTATAATATTGCCTCCTATATACAAGAATATAACTACTATAATATTGCTCCTATATACAAGAATATAACTACTATAATACTGCTCCTATATATACAAGAATATAACTACTATAATACTGCCCCTATATACAAGAATATAACTGCTATAATACTGTTCCTATATACAAGAATATAACTACAATAATACTGTCCCCTATATACAAGAATATAACTACTATAATACTGCTCCTATATACAAGAATATAACTACTATAATACTGTTCCTATATACAAGAATATAACTACTATAATACTGTCCCCTATATACAAGAATATAACTACTATAATACTGCTCCTATATACAAGAATATAACTACTATAATACTGCTCCTATATATACAAGAATATAACTACTATAATACTGCCCCTATATACAAGAATATAACTGCTATAATACTGCTCCTATATACAAGAATATAATTACTATAATACTGTCCCCTCTATACAAGAATATAACTACTATAATACTGCTCCTATATACAAGAATATAACTACTATAATACTGCTCCTTTTTACAAAAATATAACTACTATAATACTGTTCCTATATACAAGAATATAACTACTATAATACTGCTCCTATATACAAGAATATAATTACTATAATACTGCTCCTATATACAGGAATATAACTACTATAATACTGCTCCTATATACAAGAATATAATTACTATAATACTGCTCCTATATACAAGAATATAACTACTATAATACTGCTCCTATATACAAGAATATGACTACTATAATACTGCTCCTATATACAAGAATATAACTACTATAATACTGTCCCCTCTATACAAGAATATAACTACTATAATACTGTTCCTATATACAAGAATATAACTACTATAATACTGCTCCTATATACAAGAATATAACTACTATAATACTGCTCCTATATACAAGAATTTAGCTACTATAATACTGCTCCTATATACAAGAATATAACTACTATAATACTGCTCCTATATACAAGAATATAACTACTATAATACTGCTCCTATATACAAGAATATAACTACTATAATACTGCTCCTATATACAAGAATATAACTACTATAATACTGCCCTCGAAAATGGCATACCCAGCAACTGAAAAATATAAGGGATGGGAAATACTAGGTAAATAGGGTTTAAGAAATGAAATATCTCAAACACACTGAAATAATGGGGTAGACATGCACCCATTATACTGATTTATACACAAAACATATTCATATTACCAGACGGAAAAACAGAATAAACACCAGAAAGAAGAAGTTCAGACTGAAATATCTCTGTGTAATATTACTATACTAAGATGGGAGCATCCGGGACTGAAAGATCAGCACCCAGGACAGCGGCAGAATAAGGTTCATATCCTGACAGAACTGACATTCCATAATACTGCCCCTATATACAAGAATATAACTACTATAATACTGCCCCTATATACAAGAATATAACTACTATAATACTACTCCTATATACAAGAATATAACTACTATAATACTGCCCCTATATACAAGAATATAACTACTATAATACTGCTCCTATATACAAGAATATAACTACTATAATACTGCCCCTATATACAAGAATATAACTACTATAATGCTGCTCCTATATACAAGAATATAACTACTATAATACTGCTCCTATATACAAGAATATAACTACTATAATACTGCCTCCTATATACAAGAATATAACTACTATAATACTGCTCCTTTATACAAGAATATAACTTCTATAATACTGATCCTATATACAAGAATATAACTACTATAATACTGCCTCCTATATACAAGAATATAACTACTATAATACTGCTCCTATATACAAGAATATAACTACTATAATACTGCTCCTATATACAAGAATATAACTACTATAATACTGCCTCTTAGCTGAGAGGTTGTGTGTGTGTAGCTCTCCTGATGTCTGGAGAAAGCCCGGGGAGGGGCCACCCTGGGTCGGGAAGCTCCCCAAGCAAGGCCCAGGCTTCTCGGCCTATTCTGGGAATTAATCCCCAGACACCACAAACCATGGATGTTACGCCGAGCGCTCCGGGTCCCCGCTCCTCCCCGGAGCGCTCGCTACACTCTCCTCACTGCAGCGCTCCGGTCGGTTCCACGGACCCGGGGCGCTGCGATACCGCCTCCGGCCGGGATGCGATTCGCGATGCGGGTAGCGCCCGCTCGCGATGCGCACCCCGGCTCCCGTACCTGACTCGCTCTCCGTCAGTTCTGTCCCGGCGCGCGCGGCCCCGCTCCCTAGGGCGCGCGCGCGCCGGGTCTTTGCGATTTAAAGGGCCACTGCGCCGCTGATTGGCGCAGTGGTTCCAATTAGTGTTTACACCTGTGCACTTCCCTATATCACCTCACTTCCCCTTCACTCCCTCGCCGGATCTTGTTGCCATCGTGCCAGTGAAAGCGTTTCCTTGTGTGTTCCTAGCCTGTGTTCCAGACCTCCTGCCGTTGCCCCTGACTACGATCCTTGCTGCCTGCCCCGACCTTCTGCTACGTCCGACCTTGCTTCTGTCTACTCCCTTGTACCGCGCCTATCTTCAGCAGCCAGAGAGGTTGAGCCGTTGCTAGGGGATACGACCTGGTCACTACCGCCGCAGCAAGACCATCCCGCTTTGCGGCGGGCTCTGGTGAAAACCAGTAGTGACTTAGAACCGATCCACTAGCACGGTCCACGCCAATCCCTCTCTGGCACAGAGGATCCACTACCTGCCAGCCGGCATCGTGACAGTAGATCCGGCCATGGATCCCGCTGAAGTTCCTCTGCCAGTTGTCGCTGACCTCACCACGGTGGTCGCCCAGCAGTCACAACAGATAGCGCAACAAGGCCAACAGCTGTCTCAACTGACTGTTATGCTACAACAGTTACTACCACAGCTCCAGCAATCATCTCCTCCGCCAGCTCCTGCACCTCCTCCGCAGCGAGTGGCCGCTTCTGGACTACGACTATCCTTGCCGGATAAATTTGATGGGGACTCTAAGTTTTGCCGTGGCTTTCTTTCCCAATGTTCATTACACTTGGAGATGATGTCGGACCAGTTCCCCACTGAAAGGTCTAAGGTGGCTTTCGTAGTCAGCCTGCTGTCTGGAAAAGCCCTGTCTTGGGCCACACCGCTCTGGGACCGCAATGACCCCGTCACTGCCTCTGTACACTCCTTCTTCTCGGAAATTCGAAGTGTCTTTGAGGAACCTGCCCGAGCCTCTTCTGCTGAGACTGCCCTGTTGAACCTGGTCCAGGGTAATTCTTCCGTTGGCGAGTATGCCGTACAATTCCGTACTCTTGCTTCAGAATTATCCTGGAATAATGAGGCACTCTGCGCGACCTTTAAAAAAGGCCTATCCAGCAACATTAAAGATGTTCTGGCCGCACGAGAAATCCCTGCTAATCTACATGAACTCATTCACCTAGCCACTCGCATTGACATGCGTTTTTCCGAAAGGCGTCAGGAGCTCCGCCAGGATATGGACTCTGTTCGCACGAGGCGTTTCTTCTCCCCGGCTCCTCTCTCCTCTGGTCCCCTGCAATCTGTTCCTGTGCCTCCCGCCGTGGAGGCTATGCAGGTCGACCGGTCTCGCCTGACACCTCAAGAGAGGACACGACGCCGCATGGAGAATCTCTGCCTGTACTGTGCTAGTACCGAACACTTCCTGAAGGATTGTCCTATCCGTCCTCCCCGCCTGGAAAGACGTACGCTGACTCCGCACAAAGGTGAGACAGTCCTTGATGTCTACTCTGCTTCTCCACGTCTTACTGTGCCTGTGCGGATGTCTGCCTCTGCCTTCTCCTTCTCTGCTGTGGCCTTCTTGGACTCTGGATCTGCAGGAAATTTTATTTTGGCCTCTCTCGTCAACAGGTTCAACATCCCGGTGACCAGTCTCGCCAGACCCCTCTACATCAATTGTGTAAACAATGAAAGATTGGACTGTACTATACGTTTCCGCACGGAGCCCCTTCTAATGTGCATCGGATCTCATCACGAGAGGATTGAACTTTTGGTCCTCCCCAATTGCACTTCTGAAATTCTCCTTGGACTTCCCTGGCTTCAACTCCATTCCCCAACCCTGGATTGGTCCACTGGGGAGATCAAGAGTTGGGGGCCCTCTTGTTCCAAGGACTGCCTAAAACCGGTTCCCAGTAACCCTTGCCGGGACTCTGTGGTTCCTCCTGTAACCGGTCTCCCTAAGGCCTATATGGACTTTGCGGACGTTTTTTGCAAAAAACAAGCTGAGACTCTACCTCCTCACAGGCCTTATGATTGTCCTATTGACCTCCTCCCGGGCACTACTCCACCCCGGGGCAGAATCTATCCTCTGTCCGTCCCAGAGACTCTTGCCATGTCTGAATACGTCCAGGAAAATTTAAAAAAGGGCTTTATCCGTAAATCCTCCTCTCCTGCCGGAGCCGGATTTTTCTTTGTGTCCAAAAAAGATGTCTCTCTACGTCCTTGCATTGACTACCGCGGTCTTAATAAAATCACGGTTAAGAACCGCTACCCCCTACCCCTCATCTCTGAACTCTTTGATCGTCTCCAAGGTGCCCATATTTTTACCAAACTGGACTTAAGAGGTGCTTATAATCTCATCCGCATCAGAGAGGGGGATGAATGGAAAACGGCATTTAACACCAGAGATGGACACTTTGAGTATCTGGTCATGCCCTTTGGCCTGTGCAACGCCCCTGCCGTCTTCCAAGACTTTGTTAATGAAATTTTTCGTGATCTCCTATACTCCTGTGTTGTTGTATATCTGGACGATATCCTGATTTTTTCTGCCAATCTAGAAGAACACCGCCAGCATGTCCGTATGGTTCTTCAGAGACTTCGTGACAATCAACTCTATGCCAAAATAGAGAAATGTCTGTTTGAATGCCAATCTCTTCCTTTTCTAGGATACTTGGTCTCTGGCCAGGGACTACAAATGGACCCAGATAAACTCTCTGCCGTCTTAGATTGGCCACGCCCCTCCGGACTCCGTGCCATCCAACGTTTTTTGGGGTTCGCCAATTATTACAGGCAATTTATTCCACATTTTTCTACCATTGTGGCTCCTATTGTGGCTTTAACCAAAAAAAATGCCGATCCCAAGTCTTGGCCTCCTCAAGCGGAAGACGCCTTTAAACGACTCAAGTCTGCCTTCTCTTCGGCTCCCGTGCTCTCCAGACCTGACCCATCTAAACCCTTCCTATTGGAGGTTGATGCCTCCTCAGTGGGAGCTGGAGCTGTCCTTCTACAAAAAAACTCTTCCGGGCATGCTGTTACTTGTGGTTTTTTTTCTAGGACCTTCTCTCCGGCGGAGAGGAACTACTCCATCGGGGATCGAGAGCTTCTAGCCATTAAATTAGCACTTGAGGAATGGAGGCATCTGCTGGAGGGATCAAGATTTCCAGTTATTATTTACACCGATCACAAGAACCTCTCCTACCTCCAGTCTGCCCAACGGCTGAATCCTCGTCAGGCCAGGTGGTCTCTGTTCTTTGCCCGATTTAATTTTGAAATTCACTTTCGGCCTGCTGATAAGAACATTAGGGCCGATGCTCTCTCTCGTTCCTCAGATGCTTCTGAAATTGAACTCTCTCCTCAACACATCATTCCTCCTGACTGCCTGATTTCCACTTCTCCAGCCTCCATCAGGCAAACTCCTCCAGGAAAGACCTTTGTTTCTCCACACCAACGCCTCGGAATCCTCAAATGGGGTCACTCCTCCCATCTCGCAGGTCATGCGGGCATCAAGAAATCTGTGCAACTCATCTCTCGCTTCTATTGGTGGCCGACTCTAGAGACTGATGTGGTGGACTTTGTGCGAGCCTGCACTATCTGTGCCCGGGATAAGACTCCTCGCCAGAAGCCCGCTGGTTTTCTTCATCCTCTGCCTGTCCCCGAACAACCTTGGTCTCTGATTGGTATGGATTTTATTACTGACTTACCCCCATCCCATGGCAACACTGTTATTTGGGTGGTCGTTGATCGATTCTCCAAAATGGCACATTTCATCCCTCTTCCTGGTCTTCCTTCAGCGCCTCAGTTGGCTAAACAATTTTTTGTACACATTTTTCGTCTTCACGGGTTGCCTACGCAGATCGTCTCGGATAGAGGCGTCCAATTTGTGTCTAAATTCTGGAGGGCTCTCTGTAAACAACTCAAGATTAAATTAAATTTTTCTTCTGCATACCATCCTCAATCCAATGGACAAGTAGAAAGAATTAACCAGGTCTTGGGTGACTATTTACGACATTTTGTTTCCTCCCGCCAGGATGACTGGGCAGATCTTCTACCTTGGGCCGAATTCTCGTATAATTTCAGAATCTCTGAATCTTCCTCCAAATCCCCGTTTTTTGTGGTGTACGGCCATCACCCTCTTCCCCCCCTCCCTACCCCCTTGCCCTCTGGTCTGCCCGCTGTGGATGAAATTTCTCGTGATCTCTCCATCATATGGAGAGAGACCCAAAATTCTCTCTTACAGGCTTCTTCACGCATGAAGAGATTCGCGGATAAGAAAAGAAGAGCTCCTCCCATTTTTTCCCCTGGAGACAAGGTATGGCTCTCCGCTAAATATGTCCGCTTCCGTGTCCCTAGCTATAAGTTGGGACCACGCTATCTTGGTCCTTTCAAAATTTTGCGCCAGATTAATCCTGTCTCTTACAAACTTCTTCTTCCTCCTTCTCTTCGTATTCCTAATGCCTTTCACGTTTCTCTTCTTAAACCACTTATCATTAACCGTTTCTCTCCCAAATCTGTTCCCCCCACTCCTGTCTCCGGCTCCTCGGACATCTTCTCCGTCAAAGAAATCCTAGCATCTAAAAAGGTCAGAGGGAAAACCTTCTTTTTAGTGGATTGGGAGGGTTGTGGTCCAGAAGAGAGGTCCTGGGAACCTGAGGACAATATCCTGGACAAAAGTCTGGTCCTCAGGTTCTCAGGCTCCAAGAAGAGGGGGAGACCCAAGGGGGGGGGTACTGTTACGCCGAGCGCTCCGGGTCCCCGCTCCTCCCCGGAGCGCTCGCTACACTCTCCTCACTGCAGCGCTCCGGTCGGTTCCACGGACCCGGGGCGCTGCGATACCGCCTCCGGCCGGGATGCGATTCGCGATGCGGGTAGCGCCCGCTCGCGATGCGCACCCCGGCTCCCGTACCTGACTCGCTCTCCGTCAGTTCTGTCCCGGCGCGCGCGGCCCCGCTCCCTAGGGCGCGCGCGCGCCGGGTCTTTGCGATTTAAAGGGCCACTGCGCCGCTGATTGGCGCAGTGGTTCCAATTAGTGTTTACACCTGTGCACTTCCCTATATCACCTCACTTCCCCTTCACTCCCTCGCCGGATCTTGTTGCCATCGTGCCAGTGAAAGCGTTTCCTTGTGTGTTCCTAGCCTGTGTTCCAGACCTCCTGCCGTTGCCCCTGACTACGATCCTTGCTGCCTGCCCCGACCTTCTGCTACGTCCGACCTTGCTTCTGTCTACTCCCTTGTACCGCGCCTATCTTCAGCAGCCAGAGAGGTTGAGCCGTTGCTAGGGGATACGACCTGGTCACTACCGCCGCAGCAAGACCATCCCGCTTTGCGGCGGGCTCTGGTGAAAACCAGTAGTGACTTAGAACCGATCCACTAGCACGGTCCACGCCAATCCCTCTCTGGCACAGAGGATCCACTACCTGCCAGCCGGCATCGTGACAATGGATGAAAATCCAGAAGTTGATTTGGAAGATGGAAATGTCCAGAATGTCCGCAGTCTAAGTGCAGTAAGAAGCACAGATGAGAAGAAAGTTGTGGAAGTGAAGAAAGAAACTTCATCAAGTAAGGTAATGGCTGCAGGTACAATCCACCCCTCCTGCAGTCAGACAGAGGAGAACATCCCTGGAGAAGCAGACCATGCAGGAGAATCTGCAGCAGCCTGTCCTGATACGTTCTGACCGCACACGATACGGGAGCGGGAGCAGCGCAAAAGTCACCAACACGCCAGAGGGGACCAGAGGGAGTACACCAGGAAGGCTTCAGGGGGCCACAAGTGCGGTCACTGGGAAGAACCAGGGGCCCAGTCCCCAGTCTGGAGATTGTGACCCCGCAGCAGTGACCACAGCACCGAGACAGATCCCACCTCAGAAGCAGAGTCCTGTGAGTACCCCACCAGCGCGGCCCCCCAATACTCAGCGGGCGCCTGAACTGTGTTTGGCCGAGCAGATCCCAGCTCTGGTAAAGAGACTTGAGACTTTAAAAAAGACTAAGTTACAGCTGCAGAAACAAATAGACTGTATATACAAGCTAAAGGCAGCAAACCCCAATAACCAGGCCGTCCATGACAAGAAGCTGAGCTCCCTCGCTGTGCAGCTCGCTGACACTGTGCAGGACATGGAGGACGTATTGGACCAGATGGGACCAGTCGGCGAATCCTTCAGGAATCAGCAGCGATTTTTGGGATATAAGGAGAAATCTGCGCCAAAACCGTCTCCATCTGCTGCTGAACCTAAGTCTACAATCTGTCCAGATGACGCCCAGCAGTCCTGTGCAAGACAAGAGGACATTCAGCAGTCCTATGCAAGACCACTCCTCAGACCAGCCAGCTTCCCTTTTGAAAAAGGGGATTTGTACAGACAAGCAGAAGCAAGCGTCCAGCAACATCAGAGACCTGCAGAGACTCCTCCAGAGGTACCACAAGTCCCAGCAGTCAGCACGGTGAAGCAGGACTATGGACACATACCTGAAGGTAACTCTGTAATCGCAGTGCAGTCACCACAAGCCCCTGGGGGCAGTAGAGAGCAGCAGGACTGTGGACTCTTACCTGAAGGCAGCAGTGCAGCAGAGAGTTCACAGGACATGGCTCTGCAGGGCTTGCTGGGCTCTGTAGTGCAGGATCATACTGCCAGTGACTGTATGTGATATTACTGATAATGTGTCTGCAGAGGGGGGCGCTTCACAGTCTGTGTGGGATCTGGGGTCATCTCTGGGGTCAGGTCCACCATTAGTTCAGCCTTCAGAGGCTGGTGACCCCCAGAGTATAGAGGTTGATGGTGGGGAGGGGGCTGTACAGTCTGATGCACAACACTTCCCCCCTTTAGTCACACAAGTGTCAGACCCCCCTAGTACAGCTGGTCAGCAGCCACCACAGCGCCCCCAAGTACAGCAGGAGGGTAGAAGTAGTGGCGCCTCCTCTGGTAATGCCTGGAGTCGTGGGTCACCATTCATGTCCAATGTGAATTATACAGGTCAGGCTTTCAAGAGGAGGAACGTGGTCAGGTTCAGACATAGAGGGGCCAAGGAGGAGCTGCCTGACAGGAGGTTTGTGGTCCGTGAACTTCTGTGCCACCAAATGGGCTTCCTGCCATCTAACATCCTGGCAGTGATAAACCTTCCTGACAGGCAGGGCTATGACGTCAGCTTCAAACTCATGTCTGACCTGGACCGCTTCTGGGCCCATGTCACCCGGGTGAGAGATGCTGATGGCTGGAATAAGTTCAGCTTTGTCCCCATCTCCAGACCGGACACAGCGAATGTCACCATTATATTCTGGAACGAGTCTGTCCCCCCCCCCCCCCCAGGATATTGTTGTGTGGTTAAAGAGACACTGTGACCTAATGTCAGACCTGACTAAGACCAGGGATGAGGACGGCATATGGACGGGCGGGTGGAAGGTTTTGGTGAAGTTACGGCAGATAAACAACATAACCCAACATCTGCCCAATTCTTTCTTCATTGGTTGGGGGAAAGGGGTTTGTTTCTATGCAGGTCAGCCCAGAAAATGCTTCAAGTGTGGGAAGACCGGTCATATCGCGAGTGTCTGCACCCTGGTGAAGTGTAATTTATGTGGGGAGATCGGCCATGTCAGCGCCACCTGCCAGAACATCCGCTGCAACCTCTGTGGTAAGACCGGTCACTCCCACAGGGACTGTCCTGATGCCTGGCATAATATCTGTAAGGACTTCCCTGATGAGGACCTGCTGGAGGGGGCAGAGGACCTGGAGGAGGAGACGTTGGTGTCAGGGTCAGCAGTGACACAGCCCGAGCCTCAGCATAACATGGGTGACACTAGAGGTGACAATATGGGTGACAATATTGGTGACACTAGGGGTGACGATATGGGTGACAATATTGGTGACATAGTGCCCGACCAGTCCCAGCCAAGAGCCACTGAGGGGAACAGGGAGGTCACTGAGCGGGTTGTGGCCATGTCTTCTTCTGCCCCAGCATCAATAAATCCGCAGAAGAGACGGAAAAAAATAAAACCAGTCGTAAGCCTGAGGAGGGATGGACCACTGTCCAAAAACCTTCCAAAAAGAAAGTAGACCCCGGGTCAGGTGTAATGACCATCACAAATAGGTACAGTGTCCTATCAGAGTCAGATGTGGAGGAAGAGATGGAGAGGGAGCTAAAGAGAGTGATAGAGGAATTTAATGAGGACCAAGAGGGCGATCCCCCCACAAAAAGGAGACCCCCACGGGATAAACATCTGTCCGTATCGGACATGGAAACAGGTGGTCAGCAGGAGGGCTCGGACTCAGATCTGTGATGATGGGGGTGACATCTCTGCTTTTTCTTCTTTCCTTTGTTATGATGGCCGATTTTACCCTTAAAGTGTTCTCCAGTAATGTGAACAGTGTCAGAGTGAGGAGGACCAGACATGTCGTATATGACCATGTAAAGTCTATTGATGCTGACATCTTCTTCTTACAGGAGACACGTTTAAATACTCAAGGACTGTTACGTGAAGCAGAGCGTGAATGGCGGTCTGGTCCATCCTTTTGGTCACTGGCTGTGGAACCAAGTGCCGGGGTCTCTATCCTCTTTACCACCAATGATGTAACTGTACATAGGCTGACAGAGGTATTGATGGGAAGGTGCCTAATGCTAGAAGTTACTATACGGGGTAGAAGGCTCCGACTCATTAATATCTATGGTTCACAGACAGTGACTGAAAGGGTTAACCTTTATAATGAAGTGAAGCCATATCTCTTCACGTCTGTCCCCGTCATCTTGGCTGGAGATTTTAATGCCTCCAGAACATCTAGTGACAGATCCTCTAATAGACCTCTAACCCGAGACTCCAAGGTCTTAAACAACATTATTCTACAGGCCGGGTTGTCAGATGTGTTTGTGCAGGGTGGTCGGAAGGCAAAATGTACCTATTTCTGTGGTGGAAGAAGCAGTCATATAGATTTGGCTCTGGTTAGTCCTACAGAGACGATTGGTGAGAAAGATGAGAAAGTCATCCCTTATTCTGACCATCTGGCCTTATATTTTTGTTTGGGTGTCACACGGTGCCCTGAGACAGGTAGAGGGTTGTGGAGACTGAATTCCAGCCTATTAGAGGATCCTTCTGTGCAGAGACAGGTTCACTCTCTTATACAGGGTCAGCTAGAGAGGGTGGACTTCTATGATGATATGGCCGCCTGGTGGGAGGATGTCAAGGATGAGATCAGAACCCTCTTAAAGAGACTGTCAGTTATAAAGGGGAAGAGTAAGTATGGCCAGTATCTCAAGCTGCGCAAAGAATTGGAGTCACTGTATTCGGCGGGTGGGGACCAACAAAGGATTGACCGGCTGAAATCTGAGATAAGGCAGTATCAGTACAGCAGGTATACCTCCCTGGTTCTTGAACGGGATTATGGGTCCTTAGGGTCTCCTGATCCCTTTGAGAATTGCCGGGAGCGGGTGGCAAATAAATCTGTCACCGGTCTCACTGACTCCCAGGGTGTTTTGCAGGAATCTCGGGAGGGTATCCTGGGGGTGGTGAGATCGTACTATGCTGACTTGTTTCAGAGGAAGGTTTTGGATAGAGACAAGATGACCCAATTCTTGGAGACAACTCCGCTCCCTGATACTAATGATTTGGACTTTTCTCCTTTGACAGCAGAATTGACGGTGGCAGAGGTCAAAGAGGCCATTGATAAGTTACATCTGAAGAAGGCACCAGGTCCAGATGGGATAACAGCAGAATTCTATAAGACATTCAGAGACCTCTTGGCTCCAATCCTCGTGGATGTTTACACAAATTGTCTAGAAAGTCACCTGATGCCTCCATCCATGAGAGTGTCCTCGCTGATTCTGCTGTCGAAAGGTAAAGAGCCGTGTGACATCAAGAACTGGAGGCCAATTGCCCTCTTGAAAGTCGACAGGAAGATTCTGGCAAAGATCCTGTTTTCTAGGTTAGTTTGTCTGTCTCCGACACTGTTGGCAGGCTGTCAGTATGGCACAGTAAAAGGGCGGAACATCTCTGGGGCAGTGATCTCCATAAGGGAGATGTTTGAGAGATGTAAAGCCCTGAGGTGTGGGAGATATGTTGTGAGTCTTGACCAGGCTAAAGCCTTTGACAGAGTAGATCATGAGTATCTATGGGCCACTTTGTCAAAGTACGGTATTCCGGGACAATTCATTGATTGGCTGAAGACTTTGTATTGTGAGGCTGAGAGCTTTCCTCTGATCAATGGTTGGCAGGGTGACACCTTCAGGGTTGAGGCGGGGGTGAGACAAGGTTGCCCACTGCGCCCGCTGCTGTATGTATTTGCCTTAGACCCGTTTCTGAGGTCACTGCAGGAGTGTGGTTTTCAGGGGGTGCCGGTCCCCCACTGCCTGCCCCTGAGTGTTGTTGCCTATGCGGATGATGTGACTGTAGTGATATCTGAGCCTCGTGAGGTGGAGAGGTTGTCTGCAGCCATCAGAAGTTACTCGGAGGCCTCAGGGTCTCTGGTCAACCTTGAGAAGAGTCAAGCTCTCTGGGTATCAGATACTGATCCAGATTTTGATCTGCCCCAATTTGTGAGAGCCTCCTCCTATATTAAAATCTTAGGGGTCAAATTCGGGAGGGACGATAACGCCAAACTAAATTGGGAAGAGAAATTGGAAGCCGGAAATGCAAAGGTTCAGCGATGGAAGAACTGGAGGCTGACCTATAGAGAAAGGGTTACGATGCTGAAGACTTACCTGGTCCACGTCTTCTTGTATGTCTCTGTCGTTTTTCCTTGGTCAGAATCTTTCTCCGCTCGGCTCTTTAGCCTGTTCTTCCAAATGTTCTGGGGGAACAGGTTGAATCTGATAAAAAGAGGGATCACCTACCTACAGAGGAGAGAGGGTGGGTTGGATATGCTGAATCCAAGGGTGTTCTTTGACTCCATGTTTCTAAAAGTTAATTTTGGTTGCCTGGACTCAAACAACAGCTCCCTGTGGGCGAATAGTATCAGGGACTGGATATTGCCTTTTGCAGAGTCTTGGGTGCGAGGCGGCAGTCTCAAGAGGGGGAGATGGACGCGTGACTACCTCCCCCCGTACCTGGAATACGGGCTCAGATGTCTGAAGAGATGGCGCATTGAGAAGTCCTATATAGAGAGTAAGCCAAGGAAGGATCTATACGTAAGGGTTTGTAGGGCTTTCTTCTGCTCTCCGCTTGCCTTGAGGGATTGTGTGACCAGCACTTTACAGGAAAGTCTAAAGTTCCTCAATGGGAAACGACTCCCCGCAAAATTCTTTGACATAGCTTGGCTGTCGCTCCATGGGAGGCTCTTTGTCAGGGGTAATCTAAAATATCTAAGTGTCTCAGATAGGAACTGTCCTCTGGGTTGTCAGCAGGAGGAGACCATGGAGCATTTTATATCTGACTGCAGGGCCGGGAGGAGGATATGGGAAGAAGTGTCCAGTAAGCTGAACATCCCATTACTGCAGAACCTGACGTATCCTGACATCATATATGCTGTACCATCCAGTAACAGGACTGTAGACAGAGAGACAATGTACATAATTATAACAATCATTAAATATTACCATTGGCACATGAGAACTAGAGTGTCCATACACAAAGAGCCATTCCACCACATCACAGCAGTAAGCCAGATAATGTCCGAGCTCCAGTGGGTAAAGTCATTAGAGATACGGAGGAACCAAAATAATGGGAAATTATGGAGGAATGTCTCTTTGGTTTAACACGGATGATGTCATGTTATTTTATTAAATTTTTTTGTGTTTTTCCTTTTCCAGCAAATGTGGACTTTCTAAGTTTAATATTACTCTGTACATACTCTAGTTGAGTAGTCATTGTGTGTACAATGCTTGTTATTTTTGTTTTGCATTGTAAGAATTTCTGTTAATTGTAATTTTGTTTGTTTTCACAATAAAAATTGCCTCCTATATACAAGAATATAACTACTATAATACTGCTCCTATATACAAGAATATAACTACTATAATACTGCTCCTTTATACAAGAATATAACTACTATAATACTGCCTCCTATATACAAGAATATAACTACTATAATACTGCCTCCTAGCTGAGAGGTTGTGTCTGTGTAGCTCTCCTGATGTCTGGAGAAAGCCCAGGGAGGGGCCACCCTGGGCGGGGAAGCTCCCCAAGCAAGGCCCAGGCTTCAAGGCCTATTCTGGGAATTAATCCCCAGACACCTCAAACCCTGAATGAACATCCAAAAGTTGATTTGGAAGATGGAAATGTCCAGAATGTCAGCAGTCTCAGTGCAGCAAGAAGCACAGATGAGAAGAAAGTTGTGGAAGTGAAGAAAGAAACTTCATCAAGTCAGGTAATGGCTGCAGGTACAATCCACCCCTCCTGCAGTCAGACAGAGGAGAACATCCCTGGAGAAGCAGACCATGCAGGAGAATCTGCAGCAGCCTGTCCTGATACGGTCTGACCGCACACGATACGGGAGCGGGAGCAGCGCAAAAGTTACAAGCACGCCAGAGGGGACCAGAGGGAATACACCAGGAAGGCTTCAGGGGGCCACAAGTGCGGTCACTGGAAAAAAACAGGGGCCCAGTCCCCAGTCTGGCGATTGTGACCCTGCAGCAGTGACCACAGCACCGAGTCAGATGCCCCCTCAGAAGCAGAGTCCTGTGAGTACCCCACCAGCGCGGCCCCCCCAATACTCAGCGGGCGCCTGAACTGTGTTTGGCCGAGCAGATCCCACCTCAGAAGCAGAGTCCTGTGAGTACCCCACCAGCGCGGCCCCCCAATACTCAGCGGGCGCCTGAACTGTGTTTGGCCGAGCAGATCCCAGCTCTGGTAAAGAGACTTGAGACTTTAAAAAAGACAAAGTTACAGCTGCAGAAACAGATAGACTGTATATACAAGCTAAAGGCAGCAAACCCCAATAACCAGGCTGTACATGACAAGAAGCTGAGCTCCCTCGCTGTGCAGCTCGCTGACACTGTGCAGGACATGGAGGACGTATTGGACCAGATGGGACCAGTCGCTGAGACCTTCAGAAATCAGCAGCGATTTGAGGGATATAAGGAAAGACCAGCGCCAAAGTCATATACATCTACTGCTGCACCCAAGTCTTCAGCTTCACCAGGGGACACCCAGCAGTCCTGTGCAAGACAAGAGGACATCCAGCAGTCCTGTACAAAACCACTCCTCAGACCAGCCAGCTTCCCTTTTGAGAAAGGAAATTTGTACAGGCAAGCGGGAGAAAGTGTCCAGCAACATCAGAGACCTGCAGAGACTCCTCCAGAGGTACCACAAGTCCCAGCAGTCAGCACGATGAAGCAGGACTATGGACACATACCTGAAGGTAACTCTGTAACAGTAGTGCAGTCACCACAAGCCCCTGGGGGCAGTAGAGAGCAACAGGACTGTGGACTCTTACCTGAAGGCAGCAATGCAGCAGAGAGTTCACAGGACATGGCTCTGCAGGGCTTGCTGGGCTCTGTAGTGCAGAATCATACTGCCAGTGACTTCACTGATATGACTGTATGTGATTTATCTGATAATGTGTCTGCAGAGGGGGGTGCTTCACAGTCTGTGTGGGATCTGGGGTCATCTCTGGGGTCAGGTCCACCATTAGTTCAGCCTTCAGAGGCTTGTGACCCCCAGAGTATAGAGGTTGATGGTGGGGAGGGGGCTGTACAGTCTGATGCACAACACTTCCCCCCTTTAGTCACACAAGTATCAGAACCCCCTAGTACGGCTGGTCAGCAGCCACCACAGCGCCCCCAAGTACAGCAGGAGGGTAGAAGTAGTGGCGCCTCCTCTGGTAATGCCTGGAGTCGTGGATCACCATTCATGTCCAATGTAAACTACACGGGTCAGGCTTTCAAGAGGAGGAACGTGGTCAGGTTCAGACATAGAGGGGCCAAGGAGGAGCTGCCTGACAGGAGGTTTGTGGTCCGTGAACTTCTGTGCCACCAAATGGGCTTCCTGCCATCTAACATCCTGGCAGTGATAAACCTTCCTGACAGGCAGGGCTATGACATCAGCTTCAAACTCATGTCTGACCTGGATCGCTTCTGGGCCCATGTCACCCGGGTGAGAGATGCTGATGGCTGGAATAAGTTCAGCTTTGTCCCCATCTCCAGACCGGACACAGCGAATGTCACCATTATATTCTGGAACGAGTCTGTCCCCCCCAGGATATTGTTGTATGGTTAAAGAGACACTGTGACCTAATGTCAGACCTGACTAAGACCAGGGATGAGGACGGCATATGGACGGGCGGGTGGAAGGTTTTGGTGAAGTTACGGCAGATTAATAACATTACCCAACATCTGCCCAATTCTTTCTTCATTGGTCGGGAGAAAGGGGTTTGCTTCTATGCAGGTCAGCCCAGAAAATGCTTCAAGTGTGGGAAGACCGGTCATATCGCAAGTGTCTGCACCCTGGTAAAATGTAATTTATGTGGGGAGATCGGCCATGTCAGCGCCACCTGCAAGAATATCCGCTGCAACCTCTGTGGTAAGACCGGTCACTCCCACAGGGACTGTCCTGACGCCTGGCATAATATCTGTAAGGACTTCCCTGATGAGGACCTGCTGGAGGGGGTAGAGGACCTGGAGGAGGAAACATTGGTGTCAGGGTCAGCAGTGACACAGCCCGAGCCTCAGCATAACATGGGTGACACTAGGGGTGACGATATGGGTGACAATATTGGTGACACTAGCGGTGACAATATGGGTGACAATATTGGTGACACAGTGCCCGACCAGTCCCAGCCAGGAGCCACTGAGGGGAACAGGGAGGTCACTGAGAGGGTTGTGGCCATGTCTTCTTCTGCCCCAGCATCAATAAATCCGCAGAAGAGACGGAAAAAAGATAAAACCAGTCGTAAGCCTGAGGAGGGATGGACCACTGTCCAAAAACCCTCCAAAAAGAAAGTAGACCCCGAGTCAGG
Organism: Hyla sarda; assembly: GCF_029499605.1. Lineage (NCBI taxonomy): Eukaryota > Metazoa > Chordata > Amphibia > Anura > Hylidae > Hyla > Hyla sarda. The sequence continues at coordinate 381,980,279 of NC_079193.1, forward strand.
TGTCATGTCCATCACAAATAGGTACAGTGTCCTATCAGAGTCAGACGTTGAGGAAGAGATGGAGAGGGAGCTAAAGAGAGTGATAGAGGAATTTAATGAAGACCAAGAGGGTGATCCCCCCACAAAAAGGAGACCCCCACGAGATAAACGTCTGTCCGAATCGGACATGGAAACAGGTGGTCAGCAGGAGGGCTCGGACTCAGATCTGTGATGATGGGGGTGACATCTCTGCTTCTTCTGCTTTCCTTTGTTATGATGGCCGACTTTACCCTAAAAGTGTTCTCCAGTAATGTGAACAGTGTCAGAGTGAGGAGGACCAGACACGTCGTATATGACCATCTAAAGTCTATTGATGCTGACATCATCTTCTTACAGGAGACACGTTTAAATACTCTAGGACTGTTACGTGAAGCAGAGCGTGAATGGCGGTCTGGTCCATCCTTTTGGTCACTGGCTGTGGAACCAAGTGCCGGGGTCTCTATCCTGTTTACCACCAATGATGTAACTGTACATAGGCTGACAGAGGTATTGATGGGAAGGTGCCTAATGCTGGAAGTTACTATACGGGGTAGAAGGCTCCGACTCATTAATATCTATGGTTCACAGACAGTGACTGAAAGGGTTAACCTTTATAATGAAGTGAAGCCATATCTCTTCACGTCTGTCCCCGTCATCTTGGCTGGAGATTTTAATGCCTCCAGAACATCTAGTGACAGATCCTCTAATAGACCTCTAACCCGAGACTCCAAGGTCTTAAACAACATTATTCTACAGGCCGGGTTGTCAGATGTGTTTGTGCAGGGTGGTCGGAAGGCAAAATGTACCTATTTCTGTGGTGGAAGAAGCAGTCATATAGATTTGGCTCTGGTTAGTCCTACAGAGACGATTGGTGAGAAAGATGAGAAAGTCATCCCTTATTCTGACCATCTGGCCTTATATTTTTGTTTGGGTGTCACACGGTGCCCTGAGACAGGTAGAGGGTTGTGGAGACTGAATTCCAGCCTATTAGAGGATCCTTCTGTGCAGAGACAGGTTCACTCTCTTATACAGGGTCAGCTAGAGAGGGTGGACTTCTATGATGATATGGCCGCCTGGTGGGAGGATGTCAAGGATGAGATCAGAACCCTCTTAAAGAGACTGTCAGTTATAAAGGGGAAGAGTAAGTATGGCCAGTATCTCAAGCTGCGCAAAGAATTGGAGTCACTGTATTCGGCGGGTGGGGACCAACAAAGGATTGACCGGCTGAAATCTGAGATAAGGCAGTATCAGTACAGCAGGTATACCTCCCTGGTTCTTGAACGGGATTATGGGTCCTTAGGGTCTCCTGATCCCTTTGAGAATTGCCGGGAGCGGGTGGCAAATAAATCTGTCACCGGTCTCACTGACTCCCAGGGTGTTTTGCAGGAATCTCGGGAGGGTATCCTGGGGGTGGTGAGATCGTACTATGCTGACTTGTTTCAGAGGAAGGTTTTGGATAGAGACAAGATGACCCAATTCTTGGAGACAACTCCGCTCCCTGATACTAATGATTTGGACTTTTCTCCTTTGACAGCAGAATTGACGGTGGCAGAGGTCAAAGAGGCCATTGATAAGTTACATCTGAAGAAGGCACCAGGTCCAGATGGGATAACAGCAGAATTCTATAAGACATTCAGAGACCTCTTGGCTCCAATCCTCGTGGATGTTTACACAAATTGTCTAGAAAGTCACCTGATGCCTCCATCCATGAGAGTGTCCTCGCTGATTCTGCTGTCGAAAGGTAAAGAGCCGTGTGACATCAAGAACTGGAGGCCAATTGCCCTCTTGAAAGTCGACAGGAAGATTCTGGCAAAGATCCTGTTTTCTAGGTTAGTTTGTCTGTCTCCGACACTGTTGGCAGGCTGTCAGTATGGCACAGTAAAAGGGCGGAACATCTCTGGGGCAGTGATCTCCATAAGGGAGATGTTTGAGAGATGTAAAGCCCTGAGGTGTGGGAGATATGTTGTGAGTCTTGACCAGGCTAAAGCCTTTGACAGAGTAGATCATGAGTATCTATGGGCCACTTTGTCAAAGTACGGTATTCCGGGACAATTCATTGATTGGCTGAAGACTTTGTATTGTGAGGCTGAGAGCTTTCCTCTGATCAATGGTTGGCAGGGTGACACCTTCAGGGTTGAGGCGGGGGTGAGACAAGGTTGCCCACTGCGCCCGCTGCTGTATGTATTTGCCTTAGACCCGTTTCTGAGGTCACTGCAGGAGTGTGGTTTTCAGGGGGTGCCGGTCCCCCACTGCCTGCCCCTGAGTGTTGTTGCCTATGCGGATGATGTGACTGTAGTGATATCTGAGCCTCGTGAGGTGGAGAGGTTGTCTGCAGCCATCAGAAGTTACTCGGAGGCCTCAGGGTCTCTGGTCAACCTTGAGAAGAGTCAAGCTCTCTGGGTATCAGATACTGATCCAGATTTTGATCTGCCCCAATTTGTGAGAGCCTCCTCCTATATTAAAATCTTAGGGGTCAAATTCGGGAGGGACGATAACGCCAAACTAAATTGGGAAGAGAAATTGGAAGCCGGAAATGCAAAGGTTCAGCGATGGAAGAACTGGAGGCTGACCTATAGAGAAAGGGTTACGATGCTGAAGACTTACCTGGTCCACGTCTTCTTGTATGTCTCTGTCGTTTTTCCTTGGTCAGAATCTTTCTCCGCTCGGCTCTTTAGCCTGTTCTTCCAAATGTTCTGGGGGAACAGGTTGAATCTGATAAAAAGAGGGATCACCTACCTACAGAGGAGAGAGGGTGGGTTGGATATGCTGAATCCAAGGGTGTTCTTTGACTCCATGTTTCTAAAAGTTAATTTTGGTTGCCTGGACTCAAACAACAGCTCCCTGTGGGCGAATAGTATCAGGGACTGGATATTGCCTTTTGCAGAGTCTTGGGTGCGAGGCGGCAGTCTCAAGAGGGGGAGATGGACGCGTGACTACCTCCCCCCGTACCTGGAATACGGGCTCAGATGTCTGAAGAGATGGCGCATTGAGAAGTCCTATATAGAGAGTAAGCCAAGGAAGGATCTATACGTAAGGGTTTGTAGGGCTTTCTTCTGCTCTCCGCTTGCCTTGAGGGATTGTGTGACCAGCACTTTACAGGAAAGTCTAAAGTTCCTCAATGGGAAACGACTCCCCGCAAAATTCTTTGACATAGCTTGGCTGTCGCTCCATGGGAGGCTCTTTGTCAGGGGTAATCTAAAATATCTAAGTGTCTCAGATAGGAACTGTCCTCTGGGTTGTCAGCAGGAGGAGACCATGGAGCATTTTATATCTGACTGCAGGGCCGGGAGGAGGATATGGGAAGAAGTGTCCAGTAAGCTGAACATCCCATTACTGCAGAACCTGACGTATCCTGACATCATATATGCTGTGCCATCCAGTAACAGGACTGTAGACAGAGAGACAATGTACATAATTATAACAATCATTAAATATTACCATTGGCACATGAGAACTAGAGTGTCCATACACAAAGAGCCATTCCACCACATCACAGCAGTAAGCCAGATAATGTCCGAGCTCCAGTGGGTAAAGTCATTAGAGATACGGAGGAACCAAAATAATGGGAAATTATGGAGGAATGTCTCTTTGGTTTAACACGGATGATGTCATGTTATTTTATTAAATTTTTTTGTGTTTTTCCTTTTCCAGCAAATGTGGACTTTCTAAGTTTAATATTACTCTGTACATACTCTAGTTGAGTAGTCATTGTGTGTACAATGCTTGTTATTTTTGTTTTGCATTGTAAGAATTTCTGTTAATTGTAATTTTGTTTGTTTTCACAATAAAAATTGCCTCCTATATACAAGAATATAACTACTATAATACTGCTCCTATATACAAGAATATAACTACTATAATACTGCTCCTTTATACAAGAATATAACTACTATAATACTGCCTCCTATATACAAGAATATAACTACTATAATACTGCTCCTATATACAAGAATATAACTACTATAATACTGCTCCTATATACAGGAATATAACTACTATAATACTGCCTCCTAGCTGAGAGGTTGTGTCTGTGTAGCTCTCCTGATGTCTGGAGAAAGCCCAGGGAGGGGCCACCCTGGGCGGGGAAGCTCCCCAAGCAAGGCCCAGGCTTCAAGGCCTATTCTGGGAATTAATCCCCAGACACCTCAAACCCTGAATGAACATCCAAAAGTTGATTTGGAAGATGGAAATGTCCAGAATGTCAGCAGTCTCAGTGCAGCAAGAAGCACAGATGAGAAGAAAGTTGTGGAAGTGAAGAAAGAAACTTCATCAAGTCAGGTAATGGCTGCAGGTACAATCCACCCCTCCTGCAGTCAGACAGAGGAGAACATCCCTGGAGAAGCAGACCATGCAGGAGAATCTGCAGCAGCCTGTCCTGATACGGTCTGACCGCACACGATACGGGAGCGGGAGCAGCGCAAAAGTTACAAGCACGCCAGAGGGGACCAGAGGGAATACACCAGGAAGGCTTCAGGGGGCCACAAGTGCGGTCACTGGAAAAAAACAGGGGCCCAGTCCCCAGTCTGGCGATTGTGACCCTGCAGCAGTGACCACAGCACCGAGTCAGATGCCCCCTCAGAAGCAGAGTCCTGTGAGTACCCCACCAGCGCGGCCCCCCAATACTCAGCGGGCGCCTGAACTGTGTTTGGCCGAGCAGATCCCACCTCAGAAGCAGAGTCCTGTGAGTACCCCACCAGCGCGGCCCCCCAATACTCAGCGGGCGCCTGAACTGTGTTTGGCCGAGCAGATCCCAGCTCTGGTAAAGAGACTTGAGACTTTAAAAAAGACAAAGTTACAGCTGCAGAAACAGATAAACTGTATATACAAGCTAAAGGCAGCAAACCCCAATAACCAGGCTGTACATGACAAGAAGCTGAGCTCCCTCGCTGTGCAGCTCGCTGACACTGTGCAGGACATGGAGGACGTATTGGACCAGATGGGACCAGTCGCTGAGACCTTCAGAAATCAGCAGCGATTTGAGGGATATAAGGAAAGACCAGCGCCAAAGTCATATACATCTACTGCTGCACCCAAGTCTTCAGCTTCACCAGGGGACACCCAGCAGTCCTGTGCAAGACAAGAGGACATCCAGCAGTCCTGTACAAAACCACTCCTCAGACCAGCCAGCTTCCCTTTTGAGAAAGGAAATTTGTACAGGCAAGCGGGAGAAAGTGTCCAGCAACATCAGAGACCTGCAGAGACTCCTCCAGAGGTACCACAAGTCCCAGCAGTCAGCACGATGAAGCAGGACTATGGACACATACCTGAAGGTAACTCTGTAACAGTAGTGCAGTCACCACAAGCCCCTGGGGGCAGTAGAGAGCAACAGGACTGTGGACTCTTACCTGAAGGCAGCAATGCAGCAGAGAGTTCACAGGACATGGCTCTGCAGGGCTTGCTGGGCTCTGTAGTGCAGAATCATACTGCCAGTGACTTCACTGATATGACTGTATGTGATTTATCTGATAATGTGTCTGCAGAGGGGGGTGCTTCACAGTCTGTGTGGGATCTGGGGTCATCTCTGGGGTCAGGTCCACCATTAGTTCAGCCTCCAGAGGCTTGTGACCCCCAGAGTATAGAGGTTGATGGTGGGGAGGGGGCTGTACAGTCTGATGCACAACACTTCCCCCCTTTAGTCACACAAGTATCAGAACCCCCTAGTACGGCTGGTCAGCAGCCACCACAGCGCCCCCAAGTACAGCAGGAGGGTAGAAGTAGTGGCGCCTCCTCTGGTAATGCCTGGAGTCGTGGATCACCATTCATGTCCAATGTAAACTACACGGGTCAGGCTTTCAAGAGGAGGAACGTGGTCAGGTTCAGACATAGAGGGGCCAAGGAGGAGCTGCCTGACAGGAGGTTTGTGGTCCGTGAACTTCTGTGCCACCAAATGGGCTTCCTGCCATCTAACATCCTGGCAGTGATAAACCTTCCTGACAGGCAGGGCTATGACATCAGCTTCAAACTCATGTCTGACCTGGATCGCTTCTGGGCCCATGTCACCCGGGTGAGAGATGCTGATGGCTGGAATAAGTTCAGCTTTGTCCCCATCTCCAGACCGGACACAGTGAATGTCACCATTATATTCTGGAACGAGTCTGTCCCCCCCCAGGATATTGTTGTATGGTTAAAGAGACACTGTGACCTAATGTCAGACCTGACTAAGACCAGGGATGAGGACGGCATATGGACGGGCGGGTGGAAGGTTTTGGTGAAGTTACGGCAGATTAATAACATTACCCAACATCTGCCCAATTCTTTCTTCATTGGTCGGGAGAAAGGGGTTTGCTTCTATGCAGGTCAGCCCAGAAAATGCTTCAAGTGTGGGAAGACCGGTCATATCGCGAGTGTCTGCACCCTGGTAAAATGTAATTTATGTGGGGAGATCGGCCATGTCAGCGCCACCTGCAAGAATATCCGCTGCAACCTCTGTGGTAAGACCGGTCACTCCCACAGGGACTGTCCTGACGCCTGGCATAATATCTGTAAGGACTTCCCTGATGAGGACCTGCTGGAGGGGGTAGAGGACCTGGAGGAGGAAACATTGGTGTCAGGGTCAGCAGTGACACAGCCCGAGCCTCAGCATAACATGGGTGACACTAGGGGTGACGATATGGGTGACAATATTGGTGACACTAGCGGTGACAATATGGGTGACAATATTGGTGACACAGTGCCCGACCAGTCCCAGCCAGGAGCCACTGAGGGGAACAGGGAGGTCACTGAGAGGGTTGTGGCCATGTCTTCTTCTGCCCCAGCATCAATAAATCCGCAGAAGAGACGGAAAAAAGATAAAACCAGTCGTAAGCCTGAGGAGGGATGGACCACTGTCCAAAAACCCTCCAAAAAGAAAGTAGACCCCGAGTCAGGTGTCATGTCCATCACAAATAGGTACAGTGTCCTATCAGAGTCAGACGTTGAGGAAGAGATGGAGAGGGAGCTAAAGAGAGTGATAGAGGAATTTAATGAAGACCAAGAGGGTGATCCCCCCACAAAAAGGAGACCCCCACGAGATAAACGTCTGTCCGAATCGGACATGGAAACAGGTGGTCAGCAGGAGGGCTCGGACTCAGATCTGTGATGATGGGGGTGACATCTCTGCTTCTTCTGCTTTCCTTTGTTATGATGGCCGACTTTACCCTAAAAGTGTTCTCCAGTAATGTGAACAGTGTCAGAGTGAGGAGGACCAGACACGTCGTATATGACCATCTAAAGTCTATTGATGCTGACATCATCTTCTTACAGGAGACACGTTTAAATACTCTAGGACTGTTACGTGAAGCAGAGCGTGAATGGCGGTCTGGTCCATCCTTTTGGTCACTGGCTGTGGAACCAAGTGCCGGGGTCTCTATCCTGTTTACCACCAATGATGTAACTATACATAGGCTGACAGAGGTATTGATGGGAAGGTGCCTAATGCTGGAAGTTACTATTCGGGGTAGAAGGCTCCGACTCATTAATATCTATGGTTCACAGACAGTGACTGAAAGGGTTAACCTTTATAATGAAGTGAAGCCATATCTCTTTACATCTGTCCCTGTCATCTTGGCTGGAGATTTTAATGCCTCCAGAACATCTAGTGACAGATCCTCTAATAGACCTCTAACCCGAGACTCCAAGGTCTTAAACCAAATCATTCTACAGGCCGGGTTGTCAGATGTGTTTGTGCAGGGTGGTCGGAAGGCAAAGTTTACCTATTTTTGTGGTGGAAGAAGTAGTCGTATAGATTTAGCTCTGGTTAGTCCTACAGAGACCATTGGTGAGAAGGATGAGAAAGTCGTCCCTTATTCTGACCATCTGGCCTTATATTTCTGTTTGGGTGTCACACAGTGTCCTGAGACAGGTAGAGGGTTGTGGAGACTGAATTCCAGTCTATTAGAGGATCCTTCTGTGCAGAGACAGGTTCACTCTCTTATACAGGGTCAGCTAGAGAGGGTGGACTTCTATGATGATATGGCCGCCTGGTGGGAGGATGTCAAGGATGAGATCAGAACCCTCTTAAAGAGACTGTCAGTTATAAAGGGGAGGAGTAAGTATGGCCAGTATCTCAAGCTGCGCAAAGAATTGGAGTCACTATATTCGGCGGGTGGGGACCAACAAAGGATAGACCGGCTGAAATCTGAGATAAGGCAGTATCAGTACAGCAGGTATACCTCCCTGGTTCTTGAACGGGATTATGGGTCCTTAGGGTCTCCTGATCCCTTTGAGAATTGCCGGGAGTGGGTGGCAAATAAATCTGTCACCGGTCTCACTGACTCCCAGGGTGTTTTGCAGGAATCTCGGGAGGGTATCCTGGGGGTGGTGAGATCGTACTATGCTGACTTGTTTCAGAGGAAGGTTTTGGATAGAGACAAGATGACCCAATTCTTGGAGACAACTCCGCTCCCTGATACTAATGATTTGGACTTTTCTCCTTTGACAGCAGAATTGACGGTGGCAGAGGTCAAAGAGGCCATTGATAAGTTACATGTGAAGAAGGCACCAGGTCCAGATGGGATAACAGCAGAATTCTATAAGACATTCAGAGACCTCTTGGCTCCAATCCTTGTGGATGTTTACACAAATTGTCTAGAAAGTCACCTGATGCCTCCATCCATGAGAGTGTCCTCGCTGATTCTGCTCTCTAAAGGTAAAGAGCCGAGTGACATCAAGAACTGGAGGCCGATTGCCCTCTTGAATGTCGACAGGAAGATTCTGGCAAAAATCCTGTTTTCTAGGTTAGTTTGTCTGTCCCCGGCACTGTTGGCAGGCTGTCAGTATGGCACAGTAAAAGGGCGGAACATCTCTGGGGCAGTGATCTCCATAAGGGAGATGTTTGAGAGATGTAAAGCCCTGAGGTGTGGGAGATATGTTGTGAGTCTTGACCAGGCTAAAGCCTTTGACAGAGTAGATCACGAGTATCTATGGGCCACTTTGTCAAAGTACGGTATTCCGGGACAATTCATTGATTGGCTGAAGACTTTGTATTGTGAGGCTGAGAGCTTTCCTCTGATCAATGGTTGGCAGGGTGACACCTTCAGGGTTAAGGCGGGGGTGAGACAAGGTTGCCCACTGAGTCCGCTGCTGTATGTATTCGCCTTAGACCCGTTTCTGAGGTCACTGCAGGAGTGTGGTTTTCAGGGGGTGCCGGTCCCCCACTGCCTGCCCCTGAGTGTTGTTGCCTACGCGGATGATGTGACTGTAGTGATATCTGAGCCTCGTGAGGTGGAGATGTTGTCTGCAGCCATCAGAAGTTACTCGGAGGCCTCAGGGTCTCTGGTCAACCTTGAGAAGAGTCAAGCTCTCTGGATATCTGATTCTGATCCAGACTTTGATCTGCCCCAATTTGTGAGAGCCTCCTCCTATATTAAAATCCTAGGGGTCAAATTCGGGAGGGACGATAACGCCAAACTAAATTGGGAAGAGAAGTTGGAAGCCGGAAATGCAAAGGTTCAGCGATGGAAGAACTGGAGGCTGACCTATAGAGAAAGGGTTAAAATGTTGAAGACTTACCTGGTCCCCGTCTTCTTGTATGTCTCTGTTGTGTTTCCTTTGCCAGAATGTTTCTCCGCTCGGCTCTTTAGCCTGTTCTTCCAAATGTTCTGGGGGAACAGGTTGAACCTGATAAAAAGAGGGGTCACCTACCTACAGAGGAGAGAGGGTGGGTTGGATATGCTGAATCCAAGGGTGTTCTTTGACTCCATGTTTCTAAAAGTAAATTTTGGTTGCCTGGACTCAAACAACAGCTCCCTGTGGGCGAATAGTATCAGGGACTGGATATTGCCTTTTGCAGAGTCTTGGGTGCGAGGCGGCAGTCTCAAGAGGGGGAGATGGACGCGTGACTACCTCCCCCCGTACCTGGAATACGGGCTTAGATGTCTGAAGAGATGGCGCATTGAGAAGTCTTATATAGAGAGTAAGCCAAGGAAGGACCTATATGTGAGGATCTGTAGGGCTTTCTTCTGTTCTCCGCTTGCCTTGAGGGATTGTGTGACCAGCACTTTACAAGAAAGTCTTAGGTTCCTCAATGGGAAACGACTTCCCGCAAAGTTATTTGACATTGCTTGGCTGTCACTCCATGGGAGGCTCTTTGTCAGGGGTAATCTAAAATATCTAAGTGTCTCAGATAGGAACTGTCCTCTGGGTTGTCAGCAGGAGGAGACGATGGAGCATTTCATATCTGACTGCAGGGCCGGGAGGAGGATATGGGAAGAAGTGTCCAGTAAGCTGAACATCCCATTACTGCAGAACCTGACATATCCTGACATCATCTATGCTGTACCATCCAGTAACAGGACTGTAGACAGGGGGACTATGTACATAATAATTACTATCACTAAATATTACCATTGGCACATGAGAACTAGAGTGTCCATACACAATGAGCCATTCCATCACATCACAGCAGTGAGACAGATCATGTCCGAGCTCCAGTGGGTAAAATCATTAGAAATGAGGAGAAACCAAAATAATGGGAAATTATGGAGGAATGTCTCTTTGGTTTAACACAGATGATGTGATGTTGTTGTTTTTTTTTTTTTTTTTTTTTTTTTTTCTTTCCCAGCAAATGTGGACTTTTTAAGTTTATTATGACTCTATATATACACTCTAGTTGAGTAGTCATTGTGTGTACAATGCTTGTTATTTTTGTTTTGTATTGTAAGAATATATTCTTTTTTGTATTTTTATGTTTGTTTTCACAATAAAAATTGCCTCCTATATACAAGAATATAACTACTATAATACTGCTCCTATATACAAGAATATAACTACTATAATACTGCTCCTATATACAAGAATATAACTACTATAATACTGCTCCTATATACAAGAATATAACTACTATAATACTGCTCCTATATACAAGAATATAACTACTATAATACTGCTCCTATATACAAGAATATGACTACTATAATACTGCTCCTATATCTACTATAATACTGCTCATATATACAAGAATATAACTACTATAATACTGCTCCTATAAACAAGAATATAACCACTATAATACTGCTCCTATATACAAGAATATAACTACTATAATACTGCTCCTATGTACAAGAATATAACTACTATAATACTGCTCCTATATACAAGAATATAACTACTATAATACTGCTCCTGTATACAAGAATATAACTACTATAATACTGCTCCTATATACAAGAATATACCTACTATAATACTGCTCCTATATACAAGAATATAACCACTATAATACTGCTCCTATATACAAGAATATAACTACTATAATACTGCTCCCTATAAACAAGAATATACCTACTATAATACTGCCCCTATATACAAGAATATAACCACTATAATACTGCTCCTATATACAAGAATATAACCACTATAATACTGCTCCTATATACAAGAATATAACCACTATAATACTGCTCCTATATACAAGAATATAACTACTATAATACTGCTCCTATATACAAGAATATAACTACTATAATACTGCCTCCTAGCTGTGAGGTTGTGTGTGAGTAGCTCTCCTGATGTCTGGAGAAAGCCCGGGGCGGGGCCACCCTGGGCGGGGAAGCTCCCCAAGCAAGGCCCAGGCTTCTCGGCCTACACTGGGGGAAAACTCCCAGGCTTCTTCTAATGTGGATGTAAATCCTAAAGTCATTCCAGTACAGAAGAATACTGAGCATGTAAGTCCAGCCATTGTAAAGAAGGAAAATACAGCGAAGGACGTATGTAAAGAAAAGAAAGCAGCAGCAGCAGCAGCAAGTATGTGTAAGGAATGTGATGTGAAACAGTCTGCCAGCCATGGTGTACAGTGTGATGGTAATATGACTGAATTCAAGACAGAATCCATTGTGGGAACTCCAAAGTCTGCAAACCGAGGCCATGTTGGTGCACAGGAGCTGGGGCAGAGTGGATCACAGGCAGCAGGTGTGCAGCTCCACTCTCCAGCACAGAGACAGAGGAGGACATCACTGGAGAGGCAGACATTGCAGGAGAACCTGCAGAAACAAGAGGTGGTCTCCAGCATGGCCCGCTCAGGCCGCACAAGATCCCAGGCTGGAGGTAAGAGCCACAATACTGACAAGTCTATGGAGGTGACACCTGGGAAATATGTGGAGAAATATGAAAGTGTTTACAAAACTGTTCCTGCCCCGGACCCTGGTGTATGTGACCGGGCCTCAGGAGATACAACCAGCCATGGCTCCTCTGTGTTCACCCAGCCTGAGAGACTGTCCAGACCCCTCCAGCTGGGCAAAGAGACCACCCGGGCACCAGAGCTACAGCTGGCGGAGGAGATCCCAGCACTGGTGAGGAGGATGGAGGAGCTGAAGCACCTAAAACATATGCTGCAAATGCAGATTGACTGTATATACAAACTGAAGACAGCGAACCCACAGTACAAGTCCATGCATGATGATAAACTGTATACACTGAGCACAGAACTGGCCACCATAGTGAGTGAGATGGACTCTATACTGGAGAGGATGGGACCCTTAGCGGAATCCTATAGGAATAAGGAACGCTTTTCCCAGTACCAGCTGAGTTTTGGTGCAGAGCCCAGATCGGATGTGGCATCTGTCATCACCCCAGATGAGCCCCAGGAGGTGACAAGACCCCTTATAAAACCCCCAAGTTTCACCTTCAAGGATCGGCATGTTCATAAGCCCGAGGAGCAGCAACCTCAGAGACCTGCAGATGTTCTGGAGCCTGCAACTCACTTACCTGCAGAGGCACTACAAGTCCCAGAAGTCCCAGTGCATCAGGAGGACAGTGGACATTTGCCGGTGTATGAAGGTGATGGGGTGATGGAGCAGAGCTCTAATGTTGGGGCACGGACTAGGGGTGAGGACTGTGATAATGTTGGGGCACGGACTGAGGGTGAGGACTGTGATGATGTTGGGGCACGGACTGAGGGTGCGGACTATGATGTTCCTGAGGGGTCGGTGGCTGGAGGGGGTGCACAATCTGTGTGGGGTGTAATGTCTGATAATGATATAGAGGTGGATGGGACAGGTGATGTTGTACACAATTCTGTGCATGATTTCCCCCCTTTACCTACAAGTACAGCAGATGTAGCAGGGCCCCCTAGAGTAGACCCCAACCCTGTAAGACAGGACGCAGGGACCCGCCAGGTTCCTTTAAGAAATGCCTGGAGCCGTGGTGCTCCATCCTTCACCTCCAGCGCCAATTACACTGGCCAGGCATTTAAAAGGAGGAATGTGGTGAGATTTCGGCACAGAGGTGCCAAGGAGGACCTTCCGGATAGGAGGTTTGTGGTGAGGGAGCTCCTGTGCCACCAGATGGGGTTTGTGCCAGCGGACATCTTGGCGGTAATAAACCTTCCAGATAGACAGGGCTATGATGTCAGCTTTAAGCTCATGTCTAATCTGGATAGGTTCTGGTCCAACTTCCCCAAGTTCAGAGACAAGGATGGATGGAGTAAATTTAGTTTTATTCCCATATCCAAGCCAGATACCGTCATCATCAATATCATCTTCTGGAATGAAGCTGTTCCTCCCCAGGACATTGTGGTGTGGCTCCGCAGACATTGTGACCTGGTGTCTGATCTCACCAAGAACAGAGATGATGACGGTATCTGGACTGGAGGGTGGAAGGTCCTGGTGAAGCTGCGCCAACATGGGAACATCACACAACATCTGCCCAACTCCTTCTTCATTGGGAGGGAAAAGGGCGTTTGCTTCTACCCCGGTCAGCCCAGAAAGTGCTTTAAATGTGGTAAACCTGGACATCTGGCTAACACCTGTACTGTGGTAAAGTGTAACCTGTGTGGTGAGACTGGTCACCTAAGTGCTGACTGTCAAAACATCAGATGTAATTTATGTGGTGAGATCGGTCACCCTCACCGGGACTGTCCCAATGCCTGGCACAACATCTGCCGGGAGCTTCCTGATGAGGACCTTGTGGCGGGGGCAGAGGCTGTAGAGGAGGAGGCTTTGTTATCAGACCCTATACTGACCAGACAGGAGGTTCAGACAGATGTGAGTAACACTGCACCAACACCTCAGCAGTCAGAGAGCACACAGGGGGACATGGAGGTTGTGCCACAAGACCAGCAGCAGCCGGGGGTATCCTCTTCTGTGTCTGAGGGGAATAGGATGCAGCAAAATAAAAGGAGGAAAAAAGACAAGTCCTCCCGCAGGCCTGAGGGGGAGAACAGCATCGTTCAAAGTGTGAAAAAAAGGGCTGACAACAGGGCAGGAGTGATGGTGGTGTCCAACAGGTACGAGGTCCTGTCAGAGTCCGAGGGAGATTTGGACACTGAGATAAAAAGAATAGAGGGTGAATGTGATGGTGACACAAGGGACCAACCCTCAATAAAAAGAAAACCGCAGAGTGTGAAAGATAATGTAGAGTCAGATATGGAGACAGGTGGTGGCCAGCGGGACTCAGACTCTGACTTGTGATGATGGGGATCAGGTCTCTGCTCTTCTGTATTATCATGGCTGGGTTTACTTTAAGGGTCCTTTCTACTAATGTGAACAGTATCAAAGTGAGGAGGACACGGCACATAGTCTATGACCATCTTAGAGACCTGGACACAGATGTCATCTTCATGCAGGAGACGCGCCTGACTTCTTCAGGGTATTTACGTGAGGCTGAGAGGGAATGGACGTCTGGGCCTTCTTTCTGGTCACTGGCTGTGGAGCCTTATGCCGGGGTGGCCATACTGTTTACCACCAGGGATGTGACTGTACATAGGATGACAGAGGTTGTCATGGGAAGGTGTCTGATCCTGGAGGTCACTATCCATGGTAGAAGGCTCCGGCTAATAAATATCTATGGCCCGCAGACAGTGACCGAAAGGATCCAGCTATTTAATGATGTCAAGCCATATCTATTCACATCTGTTCCTGTAATCATGGCCGGGGATTTTAACGTCACTAGGACATCAAGTGACAGGTCCTCAGGTAGAGCGGTGGCCAGGGACTCCAAGGTCCTAAATAACATAATCTTGCAGGCCGGTCTGTGTGATGTGTTCACACAGGGTGGAAGAAAACCAAAACTCACATACACCTGTTCTGACAGGAGCAGTAGAATAGATATGGCGTTTGTGCGTCCTGAAGAATTTATTAGTGATAGGAATGAAAAAACTGTCCCTTATTCAGATCACATGGCCTTAGTTTTCCATCTTGGTGTCACTAAGCGCCCAGATATTGGAAGGGGGCTCTGGAAGCTCAATTCTAATATCTTGGATGATGTGCATGTTCAGGGAGGTATTCACTCTCTTATACAGGGCCAGCTAGAGCGGGTGGACTTCTATGATGATATGGCCGCCTGGTGGGAGGATGTCAAGGATGAGATCAGAACCCTCTTAAAGAGACTGTCCTTTAAAAAGGGGAGGAGTAAGTATGGCCAGTATCTCAAGCTGCGCAAAGAATTGGAGTCACTATATTCGGCAGGTGGGGACCAACAAAGGATTGACCGGCTGAAATCTGAGATAAGGCAGTATCAGTACAGCAGGTATACCTCCCTGGTTCTTGAACGGGATTATGGGTCCTTAGGGTCTCCTGATCCCTTTGAGAATTGCCGGGAGCGGGTGGCAAATAAATCTGTCACCGGTCTCACTGACTCCCAGGGTGTTTTGCAGGAATCTCGGGAGGGTATCCTGGGGGTGGTGAGATCGTACTATGCTGACTTGTTTCAGAGGAAGGTTTTGGATAGAGACAAGATGACCCAATTCTTGGAGACAACTCCGCTCCCTGATATTAATGATTTGGACTTTTCTCCTTTGACAGCAGAATTGACGGTGGCAGAGGTTAAAGAGGCCATTGATAAGTTACATCTGAAGAAGGCACCAGGTCCAGATGGGATAACAGCAGAATTCTATAAGACATTCAGAGACCTCTTGGCTCCAATCCTCGTGGATGTTTACACAAATTGTCTAGAAAGTCACCTGATGCCTCCATCCATGAGAGTGTCCTCGCTGATTCTGCTGTCTAAAGGTAAAGAGCCGAGTGACATCAAGAACTGGAGGCCAATTGCCCTCTTGAATGTCGACAGGAAGATTCTGGCAAAAATCCTGTTTTCTAGGTTAGTTTGTCTGTCCCCGGCACTGTTGGCAGGCTGTCAGTATGGCACAGTAAAAGGGCGGAACATCTCTGGGGCAGTGATCTCCATAAGGGAGATGTTTGAGAGATGTAAAGCCCTGAGGTGTGGGAGATATGTTGTGAGTCTTGACCAGGCTAAAGCCTTTGACAGAGTAGATCATGAGTATCTATGGGCCACTTTGTCAAAGTACGGTATTCCGGGACAATTCATCGATTGGCTGAAGACTTTGTATTGTGAGGCCGAGAGCTTTCCTCTGATCAATGGTTGGCAGGGTGACACGTTCAGGGTTGAGGCGGGGGTGAGACAAGGTTGCCCACTGAGCCCGCTGCTGTATGTATTTGCCTTAGACCCGTTTCTGAGGTCACTGCAGGAGTGTGGTTTTCAGGGGGTGCCGGTCCCCCACTGCCTGCCCCTGAGTGTTGTTGCCTATGCGGATGATGTGACTGTAGTGATATCTGAGCCTCGTGAGGTGGAGATGTTGTCTGCGGCCATCAGAAGTTACTCGGAGGCCTCAGGGTCTCTGGTCAACCTTGAGAAGAGTCAAGCTCTCTGGGTATCAGATACTGATCCAGACTTTGACCTGCCCCAATTTGTGAGAGCCTCCTCCTATATTAAAATCCTAGGGGTCAAATTCGGGAGGGACGATAATGCCAGACTAAATTTGAAGAGAAATTGGAAGCCGGAAATGCAAAGGTTCAGCGATGGAAGAACTGGAGGCTGACTTATAGAGAAAGGGTTAAAATGTTGAAGACTTACCTGGTCCCCGTCTTCTTGTATGTCTCTGTCGTTTTTCCTTTGCCAGAATCTTTCTCCGCTCGGCTCTTTAGCCTGTTCTTCCAGATGTTTTGGGGGAACAGGTTGAACCCAATAAAAAGAGGGATCACTTACCTACAGAGGAGAGAGGGTGGGTTGGATATGCTGAATCCAAGGGTGTTCTTTGACTCCATGTTTCTAAAAGTTAATTTTGGTTGCCTGGACTCAAACAACAGCTCCCTGTGGGCGAATAGTATCAGGGACTGGATATTGCCTTTTGCAGAGTCTTGGGTGCGAGGCGGCAGTCTCAAGAGGGGGAGATGGACGCGTGACTACCTCCCCCCGTACCTGGAATACGGGCTCAGATGTCTGAAGAGATGGCGCATTGAGAAGTCCTATATAGAGAGTAAGACCCGTAAAGAGCTTTATGTCAGGGTTTGTAGGACCTTTTTCTTTTTACAGCCAGCTCTAAGGGACTGTACATCCGCCATTTTACGAGACAGTCTGAGGCTTCTAAACAGTGTGAGGCTACCGAACAAATTCCATGACATCGCCTGGCTGTCACTGCATGGGAAACTGTTTGTAAGAGGGAATTTAAAATACTTAAGTGTGTCAGATCGGAAGTGTCCCCTGGGGTGTCAGGAGGAGGAGACCATGACACATTTTATATCTGAGTGCTGGGGAGGGCGACACATATGGCAGGTGATATCCAACAAGCTAAGAATCCCGAGATTACAGACCCTAAAATACTCAGAAATAATTTACGGTGTAACATCTAGTGTAAGTGGCATTGACCGGGAGACCTTATATATCATCATATCTGTCATAAAATACTACCATTGGCACACCAGGACCAGAGTCTCCATGTACAGTGAACCCTTCCATGATAGGAGAGCAGTAGACCTGATCCTGACAGAACTGAGGTGGGTAAAGTGCTTGGAGATCAGGAAGGATGAGAAAAATTGTTTATTATGGAGGAACGTGTATATAGAATGATATTTACCTTCATGATACTTTTGTGTTGTTATTTATTTATTTACTTTTATTCTCATTTAAAAGCAATGGGCTTTTTCTAAGTTAACATTATTGTTTCTTTTGTAATGGAAGTGTATGATATTTAATATTTGATATTGTTTTGATAATTTTGGTCGAGTGTACTGTAATATTTCTGTTTGTTTTTTACTAATAAAAATTGCCTCCTATATATAAGAATATAACTACTATAATACTGCCCCTATATACAAGAATATATCTACTATAATTCTGCTCCTATATAAAAGAATATAACTACTATAATACTGCTCCTATATACAAGAATATAACTACTATCATACTGTTCCTATATATAAGAATATAACTACTATAATACTGCTCCTATATACAAGAATATAACTACTATAATACTGTTCCTATATACAAGAATATAACTACTATAATACTGCCTCCTATATATAAGAATATAACTACTATAATACTGCTCCTATATACAAGAATATAACTACTATAATACTGCTCCTATATACAAGAATATAACTACTATAATACTGCCCCTATATACAAGAATATAACTACTATAATACTGCTCCTATATACAAGAATATAACTACTATAATACTGCTCCTATATACAAGAATATAACTACTATAATACTGCTCCTATATACAAGAATATAACTACTATAATGCTGCTCCTATATACAAGAATATAACTACTATAATACTGCTCCTATATACAAGAATATAACTACTATAATACTGCTCCTATATACAAGAATATAACTACTATAATGCTGCTCCTATATACAAGAATATAACTACTATAATACTGCTCCTATATACAAGAATATAACTACTATAATCCTACCTCCTATATACATGAATATAACTACTATAATACTACCTCCTATATACAAAAATATAACTACTATAATACTGCTCCTATATACAAGAATATAACTACTATAATACTGCTCCTATATACAAGAATATAACTGCTATAATACTGCTTCTATATACAAGAATATAACTACTATAATACTGCTCCTATATACAAGAATATAACTACTATAATCCTACCTCCTATATACATGAATATAACTACTATAATACTACCTCCTATATACAAAAATATAACTACTATCATACTGCTCCTATATACAAGAATATAACTACTATAATACTGCCTCCTATATACAAGAATATAACTACTATAATACTGCTCCTATATATAAGAATATAACTACTATAATACTGCTCCTATATACAAGAATATTACTACTATAATACTGCTTCTATATACAAGAATATAACTACTATAATACTGCTCCTATATACAAGAATATATCTACTATAATACTGCTCCTATATACAAGAATATAACTACTATAATACTGCTCCTATATACAAGAATATAACTACTATAATACTTCTCCTATATACAAGAATATAACTACTATAATACTGCTCCTATATACAAGAATATAACTACTATAATACTGCTCCTATATATAAGAATATAACTACTATAATACTGCTCCTATATACAAGAATATAACTACTATAATACTGCTCCTATATACAAGAATATAACTACTATAATACTGCTCCTATATATAAGAATATAACTACTATAATACTGCTCCTATATACAAGAATATAACTACTATAATACTGCTCCTATATACAAGAATATAACTACTATAATACTGCTCCTATATACAAGAATATAACTACTATAATACTGCTCCTATATACAAGAATATAACTACTATAATACTGCTCCTATATACAAGAATATAACTACTATAATACTACCTCATATATACAAGAATATAACTACTATAATACTGCTCCTATATACAAGAATATAACTACTATAATACTACCTCCTATATACAAGAATATAACTACTATAATACTGCTCCTATATACAAGAATATAACTACTATAATACTGCTCCTATATACAAGAATATAACTACTATAATACTGCTCCTATATACAAGAATATAACTACTATAATACTACCTCCTATATACAAGAATATAACTACTATAATACTGCTCCTATATACAAGAATATAACTACTATAATACTGCCTCCTATATACAAGAATATAACTACTATAATACTGCCCCCTATATACAAGAATATAACTACTATAATACTGCTCCTATATACAAGAATATAACTACTATAATACTGCTCCTATATACAAGAATATAACTACTATAATACTGCCCCCTATATACAAGAATATAACTACTATAATACTGCTCCTATATACAAGAATATAACTACTATAATACTGCTCCTATATACAAGAATATAACTACTATAATACTGCTCCTATATACAAGAATATAACTACTATAATACTGCTCCTATATACAAGAATATAACTACTATAATACTGCTCCTATATACAAGAATATAACTACTATAATACTGCTCCTATATACAAGAATATAACTACTATAATACTGCTCCTATATACAAGAATATAACTACTATAATACTGCTCCTATATACAAGAATATAACTACTATAATACTGATCCTATATACAAGAATATATCTACTATAATACTGCTCCTATATACAAGAATATAACTACTATAATACTGCTCCTATATACAAGAATATAACTACTATAATACTGCTCCTATATACAAGAATATAACTACTATAATACTGCTCCTATATACAAGAATATACCTACTATAATACTGCTCCTATATACAAGAATATACCTACTATAATACTGCTCCTATATACAAGAATATAACTACTATAATACTGCTCCCCCTGATGTTTCTTGCTCATGTATATGATTAGTATTACTTTATTTTCCGCTCTTGTTTATTATTAAGCTTTTTCTTTTGTATATATAAAGTTCTATGAGAGAATTTACAGACGTTTTTTTGTCCCAATATATGAGAAGTTCCTGTTCTCTGATTTCCTCTGTTCTCAGACGTGTCCGGCACCCAAACACTTAGCGGTGATGCCGTCGTGGTGTCAGGTTGCCCCCCGGGGTGATAAGATTTGTCCCATCTCTAAATGATGAGAATCGCTCAGTTGTCAGCGGTGTCCGTCAGTCTAGACACAACACGACCGGTCACCGCACCGCAACTATCTGTCATCTGCTCCATCCAGACAACAGACGTGTGCCAGGCCTGGTGTGTATATACTATATCCATGACACTACAGTATATACTATATCCATGACACTACTGTATACACTATATCCATGACACTACTGTATATACTATATCCATGACACTACTGTATATACTATATCCATGACACTACAGTATATACTATATCCATGACACTACAGTATATACTATATCCATGACACTACTGTATATACTATATCCATGACACTACAGTATGTACTATATCCATGACACTACAGTATATACTATATCCATGACACTACTGTATATACTATATCCATGACACTACAGTATGTACTATATCCATGACACTACTGTATATACTATATCCATGACACTACAGTATATACTATATCCATGACACTACTGTATGTACTATATCCATGACACTACAGTATGTACTATATCCATGACACTACAGTATATACTATATCCATGACACTACTGTATATACTATATCCATGACACTACAGTATATACTATATCCATGACACTACTGTATATACTATATCCATGACACTACAGTCAGTATATACTATATTCATGACACTACTGTATATACTATATCCATGACACTACTGTATATACTATATCCATGACACTACATTATATCCTATATCCATGACACTACAGTATATACTATATCCATGACACTACAGTATAAACTATATCCATGACACTACAGTATATACTATATCCATGACACTACAGTATATACTATATCCATGACACTACAGTATGTACTATATCCATGACACTACAGTATGTACTATATCCATGACACTACAGTATGTACTATATCCATGACACTACAGTATGTACTATATCCATGACACTACAGTATATACTATATCCATGAAACTACTGTATATACTATATCCATGACACTACAGTATATACTATATCCATGACACTACTGTATATACTATATCCATGACACTACTGTATATACTATATCCATGACACTACTGTATATACTATATCCACGACACTACTGTATATACTATATCCATGACACTACAGTATATACTATATCCATGACACTACAGTCAGTATATACTATATCCATGACACTACAGTATATACTATATCCATGACACTACAGTATAAACTATATCCATGACACTACAGTCAGTATATACTATATTCATGACACTACTGTATATACTATATCCATGACACTACTGTATATACTATATCCATGACACTACATTATATCCTATATCCATGACACTACAGTATATACTATATCCATGACACTACAGTATAAACTATATCCATGACACTACAGTCAGTATATACTATATCCATGACACTACTGTATATACTATATCCATGACACTACTGTATATGCTATATCCATGACACTACTGTATATACTATATTCATGACACTACAGTATAAACTATATCCATGACACTACAGTATATACTATATCCATGACACTACTGTATATACTATATCCATGACACTACAGTATATACTATATCCATGACACTACTGTATATACTATATCCATGACACTACTGTATATACTATATCCATGACACTACAGTATATACTATATCCATGACACTACTGTATATACTATATCCATGACACTACAGTATGTACTATATCCATGACACTACAGTATATACTATATCCATGACACTACTGTATATACTATATCCATGACACTACAGTATATACTATATCCATGACACTACAATATATACTATATCCATGACACTACAGTATATACTATATCCATGACACTACAGTATATACTATATCCATGACACTACAGTATATACTATATCCATGACACTACAGTATATACTCTATCCATGACACTACTGTATATACCATATCCATGACACTACTGTGTATACTGTATCCATGACACTACAGTATATACTATATCCATGACACTACTGTGTATACTGTATCCATGACACTACAGTATATACTATATCCATGACACTACAGTATATACTATATCCATGACACTACAGTATATACTATATCCATGACACTACAGTATATACTATATCCATGACACTACAGTATATACTATATCCATGACACTACTGTATATACTCTATCCATTACACTACAGTATATACTATATCCATGACACTACAGTATATACTATATCCATGACACTACAGTATATACTATATCCATGACACTACAATATATACTATATCCCTGACACTACAGTATATACTATATCCCTGACACTACAGTATATACTATATCCATGACATTACTGTATATACTATATCCATGACATTACTGTATATACTATATCCATGACACTACAGTATATACTCTATCCATGACACTACAGTATATACTATATCCATGACACTACAGTATATACTATATCCATGACACTACTGTATATGCTATATCCATGACACTACAATATATACCATATCCATGACACTACAGTATATACCATATCCATGACACTACAGTATATACTATATCCATGACACTACAGTATATACTATATCCACGACACTACAGTATATACTGTATCCACGACACTACAGTATATACTGTATCCACGACACTACTGTATATACTATATCCATGACACTACTGTATATACTATATTCATGACACTACTGTATATACTATATCCATGACACTACTGTGTATACTGTATCCATAACACTACTGTATATACTATATCCATGACACTACAGTATATACTATATCCATGACACTACTGTATATACTATATCCATGACACTACAGTATATACTGTATCCATGACACTACTGTATATACTGTATCCATGACACTACTGTATATACTATATCCATGACACTACAGTATATATTATATCCATGACACTAGAGTATGTACTATATCCATGACACTACAGTATATACTATATCCATGACACTACAGTATATACTATATCCATGACACTACTGTATATACTATATCCATGACACTACTGTATATACTATATCCATGACACTACTGTATATACTATATCCATGACACTACAGTATATACTATATCCATGACACTACAGTATAAACTATATCCATGACACTACAGTCAGTATATACTATATCTATGACACTACAGTATATACTATATCCATGACACTACAGTATATACTATATCCATGACACTACAGTATATACTATATTCATGACACTACTGTATATGCTATATCCATGACACTACTGTATATACTATATCCATGACACTACATTATATCCTATATCCATGACACTACAGTATATACTATATCCATGACACTACAATATATACTATATCCATGACACTACAGTATATACTATATCCATGACACTACAGTATATACTATATCCATGACACTACAGTATATACTATATCCATGACACTACAGTATATACTCTATCCATGACACTACTGTATATACTATATCCATGACACTACTGTGTATACTGTATCCATGACACTACAGTATATACTATATCCATGAC
This sequence comes from Hyla sarda, assembly GCF_029499605.1. Classification (NCBI taxonomy): domain Eukaryota; kingdom Metazoa; phylum Chordata; class Amphibia; order Anura; family Hylidae; genus Hyla; species Hyla sarda. The sequence goes on from NC_079193.1 coordinate 382,004,730, forward strand.
ACTACTGTGTATACTGTATCCATGACACTACAGTATATACTATATCCATGACACTACAGTATATACTATATCCATGACACTACAGTATATACTATATCCATGACACTACAGTATATACTATATCCATGACACTACTGTATATACTCTATCCATTACACTACAGTATATACTATATCCATGACACTACAGTATATACTATATCCATGACACTACAATATATACTATATCCATGACACTACAGTATATACTTTATCCATGACACTACAGTATATACTATATCCCTGACACTACAGTATATACTATATCCATGACATTACTGTATATACTATATCCATGACATTACTGTATATACTATATCCATGACACTACAGTATATACTCTATCCATGACACTACAGTATATACTATATCCATGACACTACAGTATATACTATATCCATGACACTACTGTATATGCTATATCCATGACACTACAATATATACCATATCCATGACACTACAGTATATACCATATCCATGACACTACAGTATATACTATATCCATGACACTACAGTATATACTATATCCACGACACTACAGTATATACTATATCCACGACACTACAGTATATACTATATCCACGACACTACAGTATATACTGTATCCACGACACTACTGTATATACTATATCCATGACACTACTGTATATGCTATATTCATGACACTACTGTATATACTATATCCATGACACTACTGTGTATACTGTATCCATAACACTACTGTATATACTATATCCATGACACTACAGTATATACTATATCCATGACACTACTGTATATACTGTATCCATGACACTACTGTATATACTATATCCATGACACTACAGTATATATTATATCCATGACACTAGAGTATGTACTATATCCATGACACTGCTGTATATACTATATCCATGACACTACAGTATATACTATATCCATGACACTACAGTATGTACTATATCCATGACACTACAGTATATACTATATCCATGACATTACTGTATATACTATATCCATAGTGCGCCGGGTCTTTGCGATTTAAAGGGCCGGTGCGCCACTGATTGGCGCATGGGTTTTAATCAGTACCTTCACTTGTGCACTCCCTTATTTATACCTCACTTCCCCTGCACTCCCTCGCCGGATCTTGTTGCCATTGTGCCAGTGAAAGCGTTCCCTTGTGTGTTCCTAGCCTGTGTTCCAGACCTCCTGCCGTTGCCCCTGACTACAATCCATGCTGCCTGCCCTGACCTTCTGCTACGTCCGACCTTGCTCTTGCCTTATCCCTTGTACCGCGCTTATCTCAGCAGTCAGAGAGGTTGAGCCGTTACCGGTGGATACGACCTGGTTGCTACCGCCGCTGCAAGACCATCCCGCTTTGCGGCGGGCTCTGGTGAATACCAGTAGCAACTTAGAACCGGTCCACCGACATGGTCCACGCCAATCCCTCTCTGGCACAGAGGATCCACCTCCAGCCAGCCGAATCGTGACAGTAGATCCGACTATGGATCCCGCTGACGTCCCGCTACCAGTTGTCGCTGACCTCACCACGGTGGTCGCCCAGCAGTCGCAACAGCGCAACAAGGCCACCAGCTGTCTCAACTGACCGTGATGCTACAGCAGCTTCTACCACAGCTTCAGCAATCATCTCCTCCGCCAGCTCCTGCACCTCCTCCGCAGCGAGTGGCCGCATCCAGCCTCCGTTTATCATTGCCGGACAAATTTGATGGGGACTCAAAATTTTCCGTGGTTTCCTTTCACAATGTTCCCTGCATTTGGAGATGATGTCGGACAAATTTCCAACTGAAAGGTCAAAGGTGGCTTTCGTAGTCAGCCTTCTGTCTGGGAAAGCCCTGTCATGGGCCACACCGCTCTGGGACCGCAATGATCCTGTCACTGCCTCTGTACACTCTTTCTTCACGGAGATTCGAAGTGTCTTCGAGGAACCAGCCCGAGCCTCTTCTGCTGAGTCTGCCCTGCTGAACCTGGTCCAGGGTAATTCTTCTGTTGGCGAGTACGCCATCCAATTCCGTACTCTCGCCTCCGAATTGGCGGTTTCTCTCCCCGGCTCCTCTCTCCTCTGGTCCTCTGCAATCCGTTCCTGTGCCTCCCGCCGTGGAGGCTATGCAAGTTGACCGGTCTCGCTTGACACCTCAAGAGAGGACACACCACCCAATTGAGAACCTATGCCTGTACTGTGCCAGTACCGAACACTTCTTGAAGGATTGTCCTATCCGACCTCCACATCAGGAAAGACGAACTCCGACTCCGCACAAAGGTGAGACAGCTCTAGATGTGAACTCTGCTTCTCCACGTCTTACTGTGCCGGTGCGGATTTCTTCTTCTACCTTCTCCTTCTCAGCTGTGGCCTTCTTGGATTCCGGATCTGCAGGAAATTTTATTTTGGCCTCTTTTGTCAACAGGTTCAACATCCCGGTGAGCAGTCTCGCCAGACCCTTCTACATTGCCTCTGTTAATAATGAAAGATTGGACTGTACTGTGCATTACCGCACGGAACCCCTCTTAATGTGCATTGGACCCCATCACGAAAAGATTTAATTTCTGGTCCTCTCTAACTGCACTTCGGAAATTCTTCTTGGACTGCCGTGGCTTCAACACCATTCCCCAACCCTCGATTGGACCACCGGGGAGATCAAGAACTGGGGTACTACTTGCCAGAAGAACTGTCTTAATCCTGCTCCCAGTACTGTCAGTCAAGACCCTGTGGCTCCTCCGATACCAGGTCTCCCCAAGGCCTATCTGGACTATGCTGATGTTTTTTGGAAAAAAAACAAGTAGAGACTTTGCCTCCTCACAGGCCTTATGACTGTCCTATTGACCTCCTCCCTGGTACTACTCCACCCCGGGGCAGAATCTATCCTCTGTCTGCTCCGGAAACACAAGCCATGTCAGAGTACATCCAAGAGAATTTAAAAAAGGGGTTTATCTGCAAGTCTTCCTCTCCTGCCGGAGCTGGATTTTTCTTAGTTTCCAAAAAAGACGGCTCCTTACGTCCTTGCATTGATTACCGCGGACTTAATAAAATCACTGTAAAAAAAACGCTATCCCCTACCTCTTATCTCGGAACTCTTTGACCGCCTACGAGGCGCCAACATCTTTACCAAGCTGGACTTAAGAGGTGCATATAATCTCATCCGCATCAGGGAGGGGGACGAGTGGAAGACCGCGTTTAACACCAGAGATGGACACTTTGAATATCTGGTTATGCCCTTTGGGCTTTGCAATGCCCCTGCCGTCTTCCAAGACTTTGTAAATGAAATTTTTGATCTTCTATATACCTGTGTTGTGGTCTACCTGGACGATATTTTGATTTTTTCTGCTAACCTAGAAGAACACCGCCGGCATGTCCGCATGGTTCTTCAGAGACTTTGGGACAATCAATTATATGCCAAAATGGAAAAATGTCTCTTTGAATGTCAATCTCTTCCCTTCCTAGGATACTTAGTCTCTGGCCAGGGACTCCAAATGGACCCAGACAAACTATCAGCCGTATTGGATTGGCCACGCCCCTCCGCACTCCGTGCTATCCAACGTTTCTTGGGGTTTGCCAATTATTATAGACAATTTATTCCGCATTTTTCCACTATTGTGGCCCCTATCATGGCCCTAACCAAGAAAAACGCCAACCCTAAGTCCTGGCCTCCTCAAGCGGAAGATGCATTCAATCATCTCAAAACTGCCTTTTCTTCTGCTCCCGTGCTCTCCAGACCTGATCCATCTAGGCCCTTCTCGCTGGAGGTAGACGCCTCCTCGCTGGGAGTTGGAGCAGTACTCCTACAGAAAAATTCTTCTGGACATGCTGTTACTTGTGGTTTCTTTTCTAGGACCTTCTCTCCGGCGGAGAAAAACTACTCCATTGCTGATCGAGAACTACTGGCCATAAAATTGGCGCTTGAGGAATGGAGGCACCTGCTGGAGGGATCCAAATACCCAATTATTATGTACACTGATCACAAGAATCTCTCTTATCTTCAGTCTGCCCAACGGCTGAACCCACGCCAGGCTAGGTGGTCATTGTTCTTTGCCCGTTTTAACTTTGAAATTCATTTTCGCCCTGCTGACAAGAACATTAGGGCTGACGCCCTCTCTCGTTCATCGCATGCCTCTGAAGTGGAAGCTTCCCCGCAACACATCATTCCTCCGGACTGTCTGATCTCCACTTCTCCAGCCTCCATCAGACAAACTCCTCCAGGGAAGACCTTCGTCTCTCCACGCCAGCGCCTCAGGATTCCCAGGTGGGGACACTCCTCACACCTCGCCGGCCATGCTGGCATCAAAAAGTCCATCCAGCTCATCTCTCGTTTTTATTGGTGGCCTACCCTGGAAGCTGATGTTGCTGATTTTGTTCGGGCTTGTACAGTCTGTGCCCGGGACAAGACTCCTCGCCAGAAGCCTGCTGGTCTCCTCCATCCTCTGCCCGTTCCTGAGCGACCATGGTCTCAGATTGGTATGGACTTTATTACTGACTTACCTTTATCCCATGGCAACACAGTTATTTGGGTGGTCGTTGATCGATTCTCCAAAATGGCACATTTCATCCCTCTTCCAGGTCTTCCTTCTGCGCCTCAGTTGGCGAAACAATTTTTTATACACATTTTTCGCCTTCACGGGCTTCCTACGCATATCGTCTCGGATAGAGGCGTTCAATTTGTGTCAAAATTCTGGAGGGCCCTCTGTAATCAACTTAAAATCAAGTTAAACTTCTCGTCTTCTTATCATCCCCAATCCAATGGGCAAGTGGAAAGAATTAATCAGGTTCTCGGTGACTATTTGCAACATTTTGTTTCCTCCCGCCAGGATGACTGGGCAGATCTTCTACCATGGGCCGAATTCTCGTACAATTTCAGAGTCTCTGAGTCTTCCGCTAAATCCCCATTTTTTGTGGAGTACGGCCGTCACCCTCTTCCCCCCCTTCCCACTCCCACGCCTTCTGGTTTGCCCGCTGTTGATGAGGTGACTCGGGACTTCTCCACCATCTGGAAAGAGACTCAAAATTCTCTCCTACAGGCCTCATCCCGGATGAAGAAACATGCCGACAAAAAAAGAAGAATTCCCCCCGTTTTTTCTCCCGGAGACAAAGTATGGCTCTCCGCCAAGTATGTCCGCTTTCGTGTCCCCAGTTATAAACTGGGACCACGTTTTCTTGGTCCTTTCAAAATCAAGTGCCAAATCAACCCTGTCTCCTACAAACTCCTTCTTCCTCCTTCTCTCCGTATTCCCAATGCTTTCCATGTCTCTCTCCTTAAACCACTCATCCTTAACCGCTTCTCTCCCAAGGTTGTTGCTCCCACTCCAGTTTCCGGGTCCTCTGACATCTTCTATGTGAAAGAAATTCTGGCATCCAAGACGGTCAGAGGTAAAAAAAAATTTCTTGTTGATTGGGAGAATTGCGGCCCAGAGGAGAGGTCATGGGAACCCGAGGACAACATCCTTGACAAGAACCTTATCCTCAAATTTTCAGGTTCCAAAAAGAGGGGGAGACCCAAGGGGGGGGGGGGGTGTACTGTTACACCGAGCGCTCCGGGTCCCACGCTCCTCCCCGAAGCGCTCACAGCGTTCTCCTATTCGCAGCGCCCCGGTCAGACCTGCTGACCGGGTGCGCTGCGATAATGTTCCCAGCCGGGATGCGATTCGCGATGCGGGACGCGCCCGCTCGCGATGCGCATCCCGACCCGCTTACCAGACTCGTTCCCCGTCTGTGCTGTCCTGGCGCGCGTGGCTTCGCTCCCTAGGGCACGCGCGCGCCGGGTCTTTGCGATTTAAAGGGCCGGTGCGCCACTGATTGGCGCATGGGTTTTATCAGTACCCTCACCTGTGCACTTCCCTATTTATACCTCACTTCCCCTGCACTCCCTTGCCGGATCTTGTTGCCATTGTGCCAGTGAAAGCGTTTCCTTGTGTGTTCCTAGCCTGTGTTCCAGACCTCCTGCCGTTGCCCCTGACTGCGATCCATGCTGCCTGCCCTGACCTTCTGCTACGTCCGACCTTGCTCTTGTCTACTCCCTTGTACTGCGCTTATCTCAGCAGTCAGAGAGGTTGAGCCATTGCCGGTGGATACGACCTGGTTGCTACCGCCGCTGCAAGACCATCCCGCTTTGCGGCGGGCTCTGGTGAAAACCAGTAGCAACTTAGAACCGGTCCACCGACACGGTCCACGCCAATCCCTCTCTGGCACAGAGGATCCACCTCCAGCCAGCCGAATCGTGACAATTCCTAGTCCCCAATATGGCTCCCCATCTCATTCCTAACCCCCAGTATAGCTCCCCTTTTCATTCCTAACCCCCAGTATAGCTCCCCATCTCATTCCTAACCCCCAGTATGGCTCCCCATCTCATTCCTTGTCCCCAATATGGCTCCCCATCTCATTCCTATTCCCCAATATGGTTCCCCATCTCATTCCTAGTCCCCAAAATGGCTCCCCATCTCATTCCTAGTCCCCTGTATGGCTCCCCATCTCATTCCTATTCCCTATTATGGCTCCCCATCTCATTCCTAGTCCCTAGTATGGCTCCCCACCGCATTCCTTGTCCCCAACATGGCTCCCCTTTTCATTCCTAGTCCCTTGAATGGCTCCTCATCTCATTCCTAGTCCCCAGTATGGCTCCCCATCTCATTTCTACTCCCCAGTATGGCTCCCCAGCTCATTCCTAGCACTTATATGGCTTTCAATCTCATTACTAGTCCCTAGTATGGTTCCCCATCTCATTCTTAGTCCGCAGTAGGGCTCCCTATCTCATTCCTAATCCCCAGTATGGCTGCTCATCTCATTCCTAGTCCCCAGCATGGCTCCTTGTCTCATTTCTAGTCCCTAATATGGCTCCTTATCTCATTCCTATTCCCTAATATGGCTCAACATCTCATTCCTATTCCCCAGCATGGCTCCCCATATCATTCCTAGTCCACAGTATGGCTCCCCATCTCATTCCTAGTTGCCAGCATGGCTCCCCATCTCATTCCTAGTCCACATCATGGCTCCCAATCTCATTCCTAGTCCCCAGTAGGGCTCCATATCGCATTCCTAGTCCCCAGCATGGCTCACCACCTCATTCCTAGTCCCCAGTAGGGCTCCCCATCTCATTCCTAGTCTCCAGTATAGCTCCTCATCTCAGTGCTAGTTCCAAGTATGGCTCCCCATCTCATTCCTACTCCCCAGTATAGCTCCTCATCGCATTCCTACTCCCCAGTATGGCTCCTTATCTTATCCATAACCCATAGCATGGCTCACTATCTCATTCCTAATCCCCAGTATGGTTCCTCATCTCATTCCTAGTGTCCAGTATGGCTTCTGATCTCATTCCTTGTTCCCAGTAAGGCTCTCCATCTCATCCTTGTTTCCAGTATGTCTCTCCATCTCATTCCTAGTCCCCAGTATGGCTATCCATCTCATTACCAGTATCCAGTATATCTCCCCCATCTCATTCCTAATCCCCAGTATATCTCCCCATTTCACTCCTAGTCCCTTGTATGGCTCCCCATCTCATTCCTAGTCCCAGTATATCTCCCCATCTCATTCCTAGTCCCCAGTATGGCTCCCAATCTCATTTTTAGTCCCCAGTATGGCTCTCCATCTCATTCCTAGTCCCCAGTATGGCTATCCATCTCATTACCAATATCCAGTATATCTCCCCATCTCATTCCTAATACCCATTAAATCTCCCCATTTCACTCCTAGTCCCTTGTATGGCTCCCCATCTCATTCCTAGTCCCCAGTATATCTCCCCATCTCATTCCTAGTCCCCAGTATGTTTCTTCCCATCTCATTACTAGTCCCCAGTAAGGCTCGCCATCTCATTCCTAGTCCCCAGTATATCTCCCCATCTCATTCCTAGTCCCCAGTATATCTCCCCATCTCATTCCTAGTCCCCAGTATGGCTCCCCATCTCATTCCTAGTCCCCAGTATATCTCCCCATCTCATTCCTAGTCTCCAGTATGGCTCCCCATCTCATTCCTAGTCTCCAGTATGGCTCCCCATCTCATTCCTATTCCCCAGTATATCTCCCCATTTCATTCCTAGTCCTCAGCATGGCTCCCCATCTCATTCCTAGTCCTCAGCATGGCTCCCCATCTCATTCCTTGTCCCCAGTATGGCTCCCCATCTCATTCCTTGTCCCCAGTATGGCTCCCCATCTCATTCCTTGTCCCCAGTATGGCTCCCCATCTCATTCCTAGTCCCCAGCATGGCTCCCCATCTCATTCCTAGTCCTTAGCATGGCTCCCCATCTCATTCCTAGTCCCCAGCATATCTACCCATTTCATTCCTAGTCCCTTGTATGGCTCCCCATCTCATTCCTAGTCCCCAGTACATCTCCCCATCTCATTCCTAGTCCCCAGTATGTTTCTTCCCATCTCATTACTAGTCCCCAGTAAGGCTCGCCATCTCATTCCTAGTCCCCAGTATATCTCCCCATCTCATTCCTAGTCCCCAGTATGGCTCCCCATCTCATTCCTAGTCCCCAGTATATCTCCCCATCTCATTCCTAGTCTCCAGTATGGCTCCCCATCTCATTCCTAGTCTCCAGTATGGCTCCCCATCTCATTCCTATTCCCCAGTATATCTCCCCATTTCATTCCTAGTCCCCAGTATGGCTCCCCATTTCATTCCAAGTCCCCAGTATGGCTCCCCATCTCATTCCTAGTCCCCAGTATGGCTCTCCATCTAATTCCTAGTCTCCAGCATGACTCCTTGCTTGTCTTCAGTATGACTCTCTTCTTGTTCCTGGTCTTCACCATTCCCAGGAGATTTCACTGTATGTTTCTATGTTTCCTTTATAGTGATGATAACCTTATAGAATATCCTAGATCCACCTGATATATGACTCCGAATTCTAAGACTGATTTTCATGCATTTTTTAACACATTTCAGTCCCTTATAATGGGGCTCGTGGCTTTTTGCTGCTCACTCACTTTTCCATATGAAATCTGGGTGAAAATGAGTAAATAAGGGCAATGCCACTTTTGTTTTTCCTCACAGGTTTCCAAATCTTTTAATTGAATGTAACAAAAAGTATTTTGGAGCAAAATTCTTGTGGATTTCAGCACAGAAGACATGGATTCTGCACTGTGTTCTAGTTTAAAAATTATGTTGTGTGAACAGGGCCTCAGGCAGCCCCGGCACATCTGATGTCAACAACAGGTCTGCAGTCTACGACATATTTGCCGTCAACCCACACAGTTATAATGGACTCGACACTAAGTCAATGAGGTCTGTTTGATGCTATTGGGTTCCTTCCTGAATTCGTGTTGCTGATCAGGTCAACATACATAATTATCCCAGGTGGTTCCCAGGGTATACATTTCCAAATTCCCTAAAACCCCTTAGGGATTGCGCCCCTCGTTGGGCGCAAGCCCTGAGGGGGTTTTGGGAATTTGGAAACTTATACCTAGGGAACCACCTGAGGGGGTTTTGGGAATTTGGAAACATATACTCTTGGTTTAATGTCCATTTTTGTGTTTTTTGCTTTTTTCCGTTTAAGACCCTGTTCAGACTGTTTGTATGCATTATCAATTTTCTGTGCTATTTCCCCTGGAAAGGGAATAGTTAATGCTCTGAGCCAATGGGCACTTGGGTGGGGCTATTTAAACCTGAGCTTCCCTATAGTTTGTGTTGGGCATTTGTGCATTACTCTGACAATGTCTGTTTTCGCATGCACCTTGTATTTATGTTTACCCCTTAAGGACGGACCCATTTTGTACCTCAATGACCAGGCTCTTTTTTTTTTTATTTGACATGTATCTCTTTAAATAGTACATAACTTTGGAATGCTTTTTCTGAGCAGAGCGATTCTGAGAGAGCATTTTTTGTGAAAAACTTCAAAATAGTGTGAAAAACTGGAGCATTTCTGGCCTTTTTTTATTTTTATTTTTTTATGGTATACACTGTGCGGCAAATTTGATGTTATATTTATTCTGTGGGTCAGTACGATTATGGCGATACCCATTTTATATAGCTTTCTATGTTCTTTTTCCTTTTCTGAGCAAAATTCTTTTTCTGCCACTCATTTTCCAACAGCCATAACTTTTTATTGGTATAATTTTGATCTTTTTTATTCTGCTTTTTGTACCAAAATTGGCGAATTTTGGGTTTTTTTTTTTTTATGTTTTTTTTTTTTTTTTTACGGCATTCATTGTGCGGGATAATTTACATTATAGTTTTATAGTACACATCATTACAGACGTAGCAATATGTATTATGTATATGATTTGTGTTTTTGATCTTTTTTGGTGATAATACATTATCTGACCTCCTGCTGCAGTAGCAAGCAACGGCGACCCTCGATCATATCGCAGCGCCACCATTGGTGAACAGTGGGAGAGCGCTCCCCCTGTCAACACAATAGATGCCGTGATCAGGAATGATCACGGCATCTATCGGGTTAATGCTGCCGGGACCAGCGCGATCGCGGCTCCGGCAGCTGCGGCGGGACTCCGACTATGATTAACAGCCGGGTCCCGTCGCTGATCTCCACGGCAGTGCCAGAGATCTCTAGGATGTATGCACATGTCCAATTGCGCGAACGTGTCGGATGCTTGGAGGTATGCATACATCCTATAGCGGAAAGGGGTTAATATCTGAGTTTTAACCATAGTTTAATAATGCTGTTTATGATAGCTTTTAGTCTGCTTGGTTTTATGTACATCCGTCGGTTTTAAGATTATGTATGTCCGTTCTGCTTAGTCTGTGTTCACACTGTGAGTCTTGCTTGTATCCATGCTCTGTGTTATATTTTTGTTTGGTGTCCTGGAGTCAGTTCTGACTCATCCATTTCTCAGTCTAGTGTTCCGTGTATTATATTTCTGTTTCCTACTAGATCAGCATCCTGATCACACGGTGGAGTGTGCCCGCTGGCTAGACGTCTATTTGGTTTAATTATGCTGTCTTCTCCTTTTGTGGAGTGGGGTGTCCAGTTTGTTTCTGTTCTGTGTCCCAGTATGAACAATGTTCTATGTTCCTGATCAGTTTAGTGTTTAGCATTTAGTTCTTCTGTTCATCCCCTTCATCTCTGGATTCTGTTGTATACTTGTTGCATCCTATTGTGGCACTTGTAGTCTGCTGCAGGCATCCCCCATTATATGCATTTCATGCTGGGGATCGCCCCTAGCAACGGACTACAAGGGCAGGATCTTCTCCCCCAGTATAAATGCACAACTGTATTTGGGGTTGAGCACCTCCTGCCATTTGAGACCACGTCTTTGTTGTTGTTTAAATTTTATACTTGGAGGTGTTTAAACTCCATTTAAAGCACCTTGAATATTTTCTAGGCAGCATTAAGGTCCACCTGTGAGGCCGGCAACATATCAGCCAACATGGGTGGGGCTTGTAGTCTTCCTCCCTCCTCCCATTGTATGTTCCCAGCCACACTGGAGGTAACCTGGGAGAAGGCTGTAAGTCGGGCCTAATGCTGCCGTAATTGCCCACTGGCCCCTGGTTTTGCCCATACAACACAGGTAGGTTAGTGTTAGGTCTTGTGCCACTTGAGAAACCTTGGCATTGGTGTGCGGGCTCAGGTATGTCCTTCATATAAGGATATACTGGCTAATGTCTCAATTTTAACATCAGTGTTGAGGGTTAGTCATATGTCACTGTCTACATCTACCATAGTAGTGCACCTCCTGTTGTATACTTGTTCCATACCTATTCTTGTTCATTTAATCATGTCTGCCGTTTATCTGGATTCCGGTTTATGAACTGTTTGTAAATACACTATATTCTGCCCAGTTTGTGAGTTTATATTCTGTATGGTATATCTGGTTGTCTGGTAGTTTTCCCGTTCTGTTTCTGGCCTGTGACCAACTATGCATAATATTTGTTTTTACGCCATTGCACTTTAGCGCAGAGAGGGACTGGCTCCAAGTTGTCGATCCACTGTCTAGGGTCAGTTTAGGGCTCACTCTCCTTGTCCCCCCCCGGTCATGACACTTGGAACCACCTGGGATAATTTGGTATTTTGGTATCAGTCCCTTAGGGCCCCAAGCCCTGAGGGGTTTTGGGAAATTTGGAAACTTATTCCCATGGGAACCACCTGGGATCATTTGTTTTGTTTTTTTTTGTTTTTTTTTTTGGCATCAGTACCTAAAGGGGCACAGGGTTCTAAGAATTTCAAAACGTGTACCCTGGAAACCACCTGGGATAATTTGGTATTTTGGTATCAACCCCTGAGGGGGTTTTGGAAATTTGGAAACTTATACCCTGGGAACCACCTGGGATAATTTGGTATTTTGGTATCAGTCCCTGAGGGGGCGCAAGCCCTTAGGTGGTTTGAGGAATTTGGAAGCTTATACCCTGGGGACCACCTGGGATAATTTGGTATTTTGGTATCAGTCCCTGAGGGGGCGCAAACCCTTAGGTGGTTTGGGGAATTTGGAAGCTTACACCTCGGGAACCATCTGGGATCATTTTTTTTTTTTTTTGTATCAGTCCCTAAAGGGGCACAAGCCCTGAGGGAGTTTGGGGAATTTGGATTCTGATCAGATTACACACCATGACACAAACCTGAACCAGGCTTCATATACCAATGCAGCGCCAAATTTAAATTTTATTTTATTTTTCACTATTTCTGAAATTCCAGATTATCAGACCATTCTACGCTGGATGTATTCGCCAGGTACAGAAGTTTTTTTTCCCTTCCTGTCCTAGCTGAAGACATAAAGAGGTGGCGGTGGCGCGGCGCTCCCTCTGCCTGGATTTTATGGGCTCTGAATCGCTGCCCATCAGACCCCAATTTATTTTGCTGGTTTTTAATTGAAACAGGCGCAGGTATTGACTAACTATCAAAATTCATAAGCGCGCAGCATTTCATTTCCAGCGTCTCAGCATTCTCCCGGAGCGCCCCCATTATTCCTGATAATTTCATTATAAAAGGTAACTGTCACGCCGACAAGGAGAGATGCTAATGGCCACTGGGGAGGGGGAGCGATTATCAGCGGGCCGAGGTGGGCTGCGAGAAGAGGGGACGCCATTATGGAAAGAGCCCAGAGGAATTGACTTCATCTTTTTTTTTATTATTATTTAAGGGCAGAAATAAAAGAAATGAATGTCCCTGCCGCCGCGGCGGGGAGCGCTTTAAATTATTTGATTGACTAGTTAATACTAATATCATTTTGATGATGGAGGATGTTGTCAGGACGTTCTCACCTCATTACCGCAGACAGAGGACGGCGCCGATAAATACGACGTGATCTATAGGGATAATGATGCACCTTGAGATCGGCGACGTCCTGCGTTGTCGCCGCGTCTCCCGCCGACCGAAGGGCTTCGCATTAATTAACTCCATCAACGTCCCGCCTGTTTACCAGGCGCTTTTCCTTTTTTTTTTTTTTTTTTGAATGGGTGATCTATGGAAATGGCGCCAGCGTTTCCATTCTGAGATAATGAAGATTGGCGCTGCAGAGATATTTAGGTGGGGACCGGAGATATTGTTAATGGCTTTGTATTGGTTATATCAGTGCTGGGGGGGGCGAAAGGGAAAAGAGTGGCGGTAAATAAACCTGCGCCGAATAATGAGATAAACAGCTCGCTACCACTTCTCCTCGCAAGACTTTTTGGAGACTCTCAGAAACTTTGTGTCCTAAATGTTTTATTTGTTTCATTCAACTGATAGGAAAGCGTCAAAAAGCCCAAATTCTGCCGACAGACATTAAATTAAAGGGGCATTCCGGCCAAAGACATCTTATCCCCTATCCAAAGGATAGGGGTTAAGATGTCTCATTGTGGGGGGGGCTGCTGGAACCCCCCGCGATCTCCGTGCAGCACCTGCATTCTATGCAGGTGCTGCATGGAAATCACAGGGGGTCCCAGCGGCAGGCCCCCCATGGTCAGACATCTTATCCTCTATCCCTTGGATAGGAGATAAGATGTCTTAGGCCGGAATACCCCTTTAAATTGAGTAAACCCTGTATCAATGGGTAAATACACAGAGGAGACTCCTCACTATAGAATCACGAAAAAAAACTGTAAAATATAAACATTAAACTTCTATATAACATGCAATAAACAGAGCAAAACAGTAATTGGTTAAAAAAAATTGAACATTAGTCCATCACTATCCCACTAATATTGGTCCAGATTTAGGTTACTTCACCAACCCCTAGTTTCCATTATGGATTTCCATCTCCAGCATGCCCCTTTGCTCCTTTCTGGTCACTAGTAGGACTCCCCTGTCATTCCTGGTCCTCATCATGACTCCCCTCTTATTCCTGGTCCTCATCATGACTCCTGTCTTATTTCTGGTCCTCATCATGACACTCTTCTTATTTCTGGTCACCATCATGACTCTTTGCTCAACCTTTGTTCTTATCATGACTCCCCTCTCGTTCCAGGTGACCAGCACTCCTTCTCTCATTCTCAGTCACCAGTATGACTTCCTTCTCATTCCTGGTCCCCAACATGACTCTCTTGTCATTTCTGGTCCCCAACATGACTCTCTTGTCATTTCTGGTCCCCAACATGACTCTCTTGTCATTTCTGGTCCCCAACATGACTCTCTTTTCATTCCTGGTCCCCAACATTACTCCCCTCTGATTCCTTGTCCCCAGCATGCGTCTCTTCTCATTCCTGGTCCCGAACATGTCTCTCTTTTCATTCCTGGTCCCCAGCATGCGTCTCTTCTCATTCCTGGTCACCAGCAGGACTCCTCACTCATCCCTCTGCCTCATCATGACTCCCTTCTCGTTCCTGGTCACCAGAACGACAATCTTCTATTTCTGGTCACCAGTATGACTCCCTTCTCGTTCCTGGTCACCAGAACGACAATCTTCTATTTCTGGTCACCAGTATGACTCCCTTCTCGTTCCTGGTCACCAGAACGACAATCTTCTATTTCTGGTCACCAGCATGACTCCCTTCTCATTCCTAGTTCCCAACATGACTTCCTTTTCATTCCTGGTCCCCAGCAAGATACCCTTCTTGTTTCTGGCTACCAGCATGACTCTTCACTTATCCCTTGTCCTTATCATGACTCCCCTCTCATTCCTGGTCCTCAGCATGACACTCTTCTAATTTCAGGCCACTAGCATGACTCTTTGCTCATCCCTTGTCCTTATCATGACTCCCTTCTTGTTCCAGATGACCAGCACTCCTTCTTTCATTCCCAGTCACCAACATGACTTCCTTCTCATTCCTGGTGATGAGCATAACTTCCTACTAATTCCTGGTCCCCCAACATCACTTTCTTGTCCTTCCTGGTCACCATTATGATTCCTTTCTCATTCCTGGTCCCCAACATGACTCTCTTGTCCTTCATGGTCACCAGTATGATTCCATTCTCATTCCTGGTCCCCAGCATGACTCCTCACTCATCCCTTGGCCTCATCATGACCCATTCTCATTCCTTGTCCCCACCATGACCACCTTCTCGTTCCTGTTCACCAGTATGACTCCCTTCTCAGTCCTGGTTCCCAACATGACTTCCTTTTCGCAAGACACTCTTCTTGTTTATGGTCACCAGCATGACTCCCTTGTTGTTCCCTAGATATAGATATAGACATTGGCCCAGATTAAAGAGTATCCGTCCAATGCCCCCATCATGATAAACCACCCCCTGCCTTTATTTCTACTATTTTTTAGTTTTCTACCTTGATATTGCTCTGTAGTTTCTGCTCAGATTCACAGACTGGGAAGGGGTGTTCCCCAGCAGGCGTGACATCATCTGAAGCCATACAGGGGAGAACTTTGTCCCTCACTCTGCTGCACAGCACAGAGCAGTTAAGTGTGAGATGAGCTATGATTGGCTAAGGCTGCACACACACCCCTCATGTGTTCCGGACAAGTAGGGAGACACCTAGCGGCAGCTTTTTTAAACAGAAATAAAACATAGAAAACTTCATTTTTTTATTTACCATAAGGAGTACAACAGCAAAAATTTGTTTTAATGAGAGTGCCCATTTAAGGTTCCTTCACTTTTTCTTAATTTCCATTATGATCTCCATCTCATTCATGGTCCCCTTTCATTCCCAGTCACAAGCATGACTCCCTTCATATTCCTGGTCTCCAGCACGACACTTTTCTTGCTTCTGGTCACTAGAATGACTCCTCGCTCATCTCTTGTCCTCATAATGACCATCAGCTGTAGTGACGCTCTGCGGGAACCCAGGAAGGTGAGTGTTGGTTTATTTTCATTTATTTTGCAGCCTAGGCAGGACGGAGCAGGAATACTCTGCACCAGAGTACTCCTTTAATCTTTATTCTCTAGGTCCATACAATTAAAATGATACCCTACTGATATAGGTTGGATTTTGTCGCACTTCTGGAAAAAATCATAACTACATGCAGGAAAATGTATACGTTTAAAATTGTCATCTTTTGACCCCTATAACTTTTTATTTTCCTGCGTACGGGCGGTATGAGGGCTCATTTTTTGCGCCGTGATCTGAAGTTTTAATTGGTACCTGTTACGCCTAGCGCTCCGGGTCCCCGCTCCTCCCCGGAGCGCTCACGGCGTCTTTTTCCCTGCAGCCCCCCGGTCAGTCCCGCTGACCGGGAGCGCTGCACTGTCATGGCCGTTGGGGATGCGATTCGCACAGCGGGACGCGCCCGCTCGCGAATCGCATCCCAGGTCACTTACCCGTCCCGGTCCCCTGCTGTCATGTGCTGGCGCGCGCGGCTCCGCTCTCTAGGGCGCGCGCGTGCCAGCTCTCTGAGACTTAAAGGGCCAGTGCACCAATGATTGGTGCCTGGCCCAATTAGCTTAATTGGCTTCCACCTGCTCCCTGGCTATATCTGATCTCCTCCCATGCACTTCCTTGCCGGATCTTGTTGCCTTGTGCCAGTGAAAGCGTTTAGTGTGTCCAAAGCCTGTGTTACCTGAACTTCTGCTATCCATCCTGACTACGAACCTTGCCGCCTGCCCCGACCTTCTGCTACGTCTGACCTTGCCTCTGCCTAGTCCTTCTGTCCCACGCCTTCTCAGCAGTCAGCGAGGTTGAGCCGTTGCTAGTGGATACGACCTGGTTGCTACTGCCGCAGCAAGACCATCCCGCTTTGCGGCGGGCTCTGGTGAACACCAGTAGCCTCTTAGAACCGGTCCACTAGCACGGTCCACGTCAATCCCTCGCTGACACAGAGGATCCACTACCTGGTAGCCGAATCGTGACAGTAGATCCGGCCATGGATCCCGCTGAGGTGCCGCTGCCATGTCTCGCTGACCTTACCACGGTGGTCGCTCAGCAATCGCAGCAAATTGCCCAACAAGGACAGCAGCTGTCGCAGTTGACCGCCACGTTACAGCAACTTCTGCCTCTGCTACAGCAGCAACCATCTCCTCCGCCAGCTCCTGCACCTCCTCCGCAGCGAGTGGCCGCTCCTAGCCTCCACTTGTCCCTGCCGGACAAATTTGATGGGGACTCTAAACTCTGCCGTGGATTTTTGTCTCAGTGTTCCCTGCATATGGAGATGTTGTCGGACTTGTTTCCTTCAGAACGGTCTAAGGTGGCGTTCGTAGTAAGCCTTCTTTCAGGAAAGGCCTTGTCTTGGGCCACACCGCTCTGGGACCGCAATGATCCTGCCACAGCCACAGTCCAGGCCTTCTTCGCTGAACTCCGGAGTGTCTTCGAGGAGCCAGCCCGAGCTTCTTCTGCCGAGACTGCCCTGTTGAACCTGGTCCAGGGTAATTCTTCAGTGGGCGAGTACGCCATCCAATTTCGTACTCTTGCTTCCGAGTTATCATGGAATAACGAGGCTCTCTGCGCGACCTTTAAAAAAGGCCTATCCAGTCGCATCAAGGATGTGCTGGCCGCACGAGAGATTCCTGCCAACCTGCAAGAACTCATCCATTTAGCTACCCGCATTGACATGCGTTTTTCTGAGCGACACCAAGAGCTCCGCCAGGAAAAAGACTTAGATCTCTGGGCACCTCTCCCACAGTATCCGTTGCAATCTACGCCTGGGCCTCCCGCCGAGGAGGCCATGCAAGTGGATAGGTCTCGCCTGACCCAGGAAGAGAGGAATCGCCGTAGGGAAGAAAATCTCTGTCTTTACTGTGCCAGTACCGAGCATTTCTTGGTGGATTGCCCTATCCGTCCTCCACGCACGCACCCAGCTCACGTCGGTGTGGCGTCTCTTGGTTCCAAGTCTGCTCCTCCACGTCTCACGGTGCCCGTGCGGATTTCTTCTTCAGCCAACTCCTCCTTCTCAGCCGTGGCCTGCTTGGACTCTGGTGCCTCTGGAAATTTTATTTTGGAGTCCTTTGTTAATAAATTCCGCATCCCGGTGACCCGTCTCTTCAAGCCGCTCTACATTTCCGCGGTCAACGGAGCCAGATTGGATTGCACCGTGCATTACCGCACAGAACCCCTCCTGATGTCTATCGGACCCCACCACGAAAGGATTGAGTTCTTCGTTCTCCCCAGCTGTACCTCTGAGGTCCTCCTCGGTCTGCCATGGCTCCGGCTTCATTCCCCCACCCTTGATTGGACCACCGGGGAGATCAAGAACTGGGACTCTGCCTGCCACAGGAAGTGCCTCTCCCCCCCTCCCAGTCCCATCAGGCAAGCCTCTGTGTCCCCTCATGGCTCCCGTCCTTGTGTCTCCCTTCCCCGTGCCAAACTTCACCCTCTGCCCTCCCTCCCCATTCCTACTCCTGCTGTACTGCCTCCCGTTGAGGAAGCCCCCCATTCTTTCCCGGTGTCCTCATACCAGGGGAGGCAGTTACCGGACAAAAAAAAGGGGAGACCTAAGGGGGGGGGGTACTGTTACGCCTAGCGCTCCGGGTCCCCGCTCCTCCCCGGAGCGCTCACGGCGTCTTTTTCCCTGCAGCGCCCCGGTCAGTCCCGCTGACCGGGAGCGCTGCACTGTCATGGCCGTTGGGGATGCGATTCGCACAGCGGGACGCGCCCGCTCGCGAATCGCATCCCAGGTCACTTACCCGTCCCGGTCCCCTGCTGTCATGTGCTGGCGCGCGCGGCTCCGCTCTCTAGGGCGCGCGCGCGCCAGCTCTCTGAGACTTAAAGGGCCAGTGCACCAATGATTGGTGCCTGGCCCAATTAGCTTAATTGGCTTCCACCTGCTCCCTGGCTATATCTGATCTCCTCCCATGCACTTCCTTGCCGGATCTTGTTGCCTTGTGCCAGTGAAAGCGTTTAGTGTGTCCAAAGCCTGTGTTACCTGAACTTCTGCTATCCATCCTGACTACGAACCTTGCCGCCTGCCCCCGACCTTCTGCTACGTCTGACCTTGCCTCTGCCTAGTCCTTCTGTCCCACGCCTTCTCAGCAGTCAGCGAGGTTGAGCCGTTGCTAGTGGATACGACCTGGTTGCTACTGCCGCAGCAAGACCATCCCGCTTTGCGGCGGGCTCTGGTGAACACCAGTAGCCTCTTAGAACCGGTCCACTAGCACGGTCCACGTCAATCCCTCGCTGACACAGAGGATCCACTACCTGGTAGCCGAATCGTGACAGTACCATTTTTCTGTCATTCGGACTTTTTGATCGCTTTTTATTCCTTTTTTTTTTTATGGTATAAAAAGTGACAAAAAAGACACTAAAGACACATTGACCATGCAGTTTAATGAACGATATATTTTTATAGCAAGGACATTTACGCACGCGGCGATACCACATATGTTTAATTTTATTATGTTTACATATTTTTTATATGGAATTTGGGAAAAGGGGGGTGATTTAATTGTTTTTAATCTTTTTTTAAACTTTTTTTTTTTTTAACACTTTTAGTCCTCTTAGTGGACTTTTAGGAGGAATCATTAGATTCCTCATACAGATCCATGTGGTTCCATAGAACCACATTGATCTGTGTGCTCTGCGCTCGATTGATAAACCCTGGTCCTGCCAGGCTTTATCATTCTGAGCGCCGGAGATGGCACAGGAGGAGAGGCAAGCCATCACGCCCCCTCCCAAAGACACGCCCTCTCCCAAAGACATGAATGGAGGGGGTGTAACGTGATGCCACGAGGGGGGGGGGCGTGACGTTACGCCTCCCGATGCGGAAACCCAGCGTTCTAAACATATTGTTTAGAATGCCGAGTGTTGCACCAAGATTGCGGGGGTCCCATTAGCAGGATCCCCCGGATCAGACATCTTATCCCCTATCTGTGGGCATCCTAATTTTGTTTAAAAAAGTTTGACTAAACGAAATGTCCAAAAATTAGCGAAATTGTGTTTGTTTTTCCATTCCCTCCACAAAAAAATTATATTTTTGTTTCCCCGTACATCTTGGTCGCACAAAAAACGAGCCTCATATGGGTCTGTGGATGGAATAATAATAATTTATGTCTCTTAGAAGAGAAGGAAAAATTGAAATGTGAAAATCTGGTTAAACCCCTAAGAAAACGTATTCCTCAGTAGCGTCCGGCGCTCCGGAGCGCACGCGTTCACACTCCGCTCTGTGATGGAGGCAGCCGGGAATATTTCCCATTTAGCAGGCGAGAATCTGTTGTATCCGGGAAATGCTGTATGTGCAGACGCGCCAGATGCCACATATGGAGGACGAGGAGCCTCATTTGTTTGGTGTCTCCAGGATGACAGCGCCACATCTGGACATGGTCAGGTGCTCCATCACCGGCGCCGCTCCGGACACGCATAACATCACCGAACGCCACGACCCGCAGAAACAACGGCAAATAGTTACAAGAAAGTCGCCTTATTAACTATTCATCTGCTGTCATCTCCATTATCTGCTCTCAGTACATCCCCCTAATAGAAAAACAACATACGAAGCATCAGGAAAAGTATTCAGACCCTTTAACTTCTCCGCACTTTGTTCTCTTTCTTCTTGTGATAAAATTAAAAATAAAATAAAAATAAGTTTTTCCCATCATTCTAAACTTAATCCCCCAGAATGACAAAGTGATAACAGAATTTTTACAAATTTATTAAAAATAAAAATTTCCAATGCATATAAGTATTTATACCCTGTGCTATGACACGTGATCTTTATTTCTGGCTCCTCCCATTTCTCCTGATCATCTCTGACATGTTTCTCCACCTTGTTTGGAGTCACCTGGGGTAAATTCATCTGATTGGATGAGACACAGCCCTGTCTATATAAGGTCTCACAGCTGACAATGTATATCAGAGCAAACACCAAGCCATGAGGCTGGAAAGAACTGCCTGTAGAGCTCAGACACAGCCATGTCTATATAAGGTCTCACAGATGACAATGTATATCAGAGCAAACACCAAGCCATGAGGCCGGAAAGAACTGCCTGTAGAGCTCAGGCACAGCCCTGTCTATATAAGGTCTCAAAGCTGACAATGTATATCAGAGCAAACACCAAGCCATGAGGCTGGAAAGAACTGCCTGTAGAGCTCAGACACAGCCATGTCTATATAAGGTCTCACAGATGATAATGTATATCAGAGCAAACAACAAGCCATGAGGCGGAAATAACTGCCTGTAGAGCTCAGGCACAGCTCTGTCTATATAAGGTCTCACAGCTGATAATGTATATCCGAGCAAACACCAAGCCATGAGGTAGAAAGAACTGCCTGTAGAGCTCAGACATCGTCCTGTCTATATAAGATCTCACAGCTGACAATGTATATCAGAGCAAACACCAAGCCATGAGGGAGAAAGAACTGCATGTAGAGCTCAAACACAGTCCTGTCTATATAAGGTCTCACAGTTGACAATGTATATCAGAGCAAACACCAAACCATGAGGGGATAGAACTGCCTGTAGAGCTCAGACACAGTCCTGTCTATATAGGGTCTCACAGCTGACAATGTATATCAGAGCAAATACCGAGCCATGAGGCGGGAAAGAACTGCCTGTAAAGCTGAGACACAGCCCTGTCTATATAAGGTCTCACAGCAGACAATGTATATCAGAGCAAACACTAAGCCATGAGGGGGAAAGAACTGCCTGTAGAGCTCAGACACAGCCCTGTCTATATAAGGTCTCACAGCTGACAATGTATATCAGAGCAAACACCAAGCAATGAGGGTGAAAGAACTGCCTATAGAGCTCAGACACAGCCCTGCCTATATAAGGTCTCACAGCTGACAATCTATATCAGAGCATACATCAAGCCATGAGGGGGGAAAGAACTGCCTGTAGAGCTCAGAGACAGGATTGTGTGGAGCCACAGATCTGGAGAAGGGACAAAACATTTCTTCTGCACTGAAAGTTCCCAAGAGCTCAGTGGTCTCCATAATTCTTACAAGGAAGAAGAAGGAACAACCACAATTCTTCCTAGAGCTGCCACCCACCAAACTAAGGAATCGGGGGGAGAAGGATCATGGTAGGGGAGGAGACCAAGAATCCAATGGTCACTATTGATGAGCTCCAAAGGCAGCATCATGTCTGGGGGAAACCTTGACCTGCCTATCACCTGCCCATGTGGTGCGCCATGGGGGTGCGATGTGAGGTTTAGGAGCAGATGGTGTTGCCCAGGGGTAGATGGTGTTAACCCCTTAGTGTTCGTGACGCCAGGGCGTGGTTTGCCTATGTAACCACCCAAAGGTAATCCTGTTAATCCTAGGTTAGGCAGGGGTAAATAATAGTCCAAGGCCAGGTTAAGGTTAATGGTAGCTTTACTGAAGTTGAACAGGTATAAGTCTTTACAGGGTAGTAAGGTACCCAGAGAGGTGACCAGTAACACAGAAGGACCTCGCAGATGCTGGGACTTGCAGTGACTTGACAGACTTTAGCACAGCCACGCTGACTATAATAGACTTGACTGAAGATAGTGACAACAGACAGAGATGACTTACTGACTTGTGGCTGTAATTTAGGTTGAGGCCTCCAGATGTGCCGGACACTGACCCTGAGACGTCTGGACTGGACTTGACCTCAGCAGAAAGTGAAACACCAGGGACAGATGGTAGAACCTCCCCCTCTTATAAAGGGGGCGGAGCAAGGAGCCTATAGGCCAAGTGCGAGTCATCTGATCACCTGGTGCTCACTGGGTAAAAAAACACATGACTTGAACATGTGACAACCCTTATCATGTGACCATATCAAAGGTCCTTTACCCTTAATATATAACTTATACCCATTATGGGGGAACAGTGCAGGAGAGCCCTGAGGACGTACATGGACTCAACCTGACAGGACTGTAGGAGCATATCCCGTACTGGGACATCACACCCAATACCATCCCTACAGTGATCATGGTGGGGGCCGTACGGTTCTTAGGCGCGGGCCACACAACACCTGGCATCCCCCATAATCCTCCTGCTCTTCCATTAGTCCCATCACATCTCCCTCCAGGCGGAGAACATCCCGTAGCTCTTGTCTTCCTGTGAGAGGATTCACCGGATACAAATAAAAACCTTCCGTCTAATAATTAATTAACTCTGCCGGAAATTTCGCACCTGGGTTACTAAGTCTCTGCTGCCGGCCTGCGCCAAACCAAACGCTTAAAGGAGAGAATTGGCAGCAGACGCGAGTGATGTCACCTCTCCATCATAGAAGCTGCCTGAATTATTAATGTGGGGCGCAGGGCTGTAATCCGAGCTCAGCGGCTCTTGTTTCCTCCTGACTCGCAGACGATTTGGACCCTATCGGGATTGATCGGCGTTCTATTTAGAAGCGCGGCGTTTGTGGTAGGCGGCCACGTGTAGCCGGTGGTGGTGAATTTCACGTAGTTTGCACTTTTTGGGAAGATTGCAGACTTGAGCCACTAGACTCCCAGCCGGGGATTAGACCCTCAGAAGCCATAGATCAGCAGAAGAGCTGGAGTGCGCTGGCCCCGAGCACAGCAGAGCTGAGACGGTGCCGGTGCGCTGTGAAGTCAGCACGTAGTGTCAGCAGTCTGCACCGACAACTACGCCAATTAAACTTACCGCACAGCCGCATCCTCAGCACCTGGAGATCAGGACTCGGCCGACATCAAAGGAAAGAGTTAGGGCAGAACAATGGGATCCGCAGATACAGAACCTCCGCAGCCTGACAGCTTCTGTCCTCCTATTACTCCTCCTGTCACACAGGCCTCATAGAATGTTCAGTTCTTCCCATCATGAATGCACAGTACAACTTCTAACATTCAGAATCCTTACAGTCACTTATCATTTTCAAGATCTCAGTCTTGTCTGTATATACTGTTTGTTACAATGTATCAGGGCAGGCGGGGAGGAATCTAGCCTCTCTGCTGCCGGAGGTGAACAAAAAAAAAGTTCTAAAACTAAATCGCCATATATATATATACAGTGTTACATTTTTGTAAATATATCCATGTGACATCCCTCTGCTCCAATGTAAAGTAGTGAGTGCCTGTATAACAGGGGTTAATGTTGTGTCCCCTCAAAATAACCCAACACAGCCATTAATGTGTAAACCTTGGCAAAAAAAAAAAAAAAGTGAGGGAACCTCTAAGGGCAAATGTCCAAATTGGGTCCAAAGTGTCTGTAATATTCTGTGTGGCCACCATTATTTCCCAGCACTGCCTTAAAGGGGTATTCCGCCCCTAGACATCTTATCCCCTATAGAAAGGGGACCCCCACGATCTCCCTGATGCACCCGGCATTTGTGCAACGGCGAAGGCTCGTGACGTCATGGCCGCGCCCAGCTCATGACGTCACAGCCACGCCCCCTCAATGCAAGCCTATGGGAGGGGGCGTGACATCAGTGACATCACGAGCGGGGCATGACCATGATGTCACAAGCCTCACCCCGCATCGCCAGTCATCTGGCACCGAGCAAAGTATGCTCCATGCAGTGGATGTCTGGGGTGCCGCAGCCGAGATTGCGGGGGTCCCTCCCATAGATTTGCATTGAGGGGGCATGGCCGTGACGTCACGAGCCTCCACCGCTGCACCCAACACTAAACAAACGCCGGGTGCAGCAGGAAGATCGTGAAGAGCGGCGGGACCCCCACGATCAGACATCATATCCCCTATCTTTTGGATAGGCGATAAGATGACTGGGGTGGAGTACCCCTTTAAGCCTCTTGGCCATGGAATTCACCAAATCTTTATAGGTTGTCCCTGGAGTTCTGACTTTTCAACATGCAGACCGATTCAATGCAGTGTGTGGCGTATGGTCTGAGCACTGACAGGCTGACCCCCCCCCCCCCACACACACACACACCCCTTCAACCTCTGCAGGCATGCTGAGCACGTGCACTCAACTTCTTTTGTCGACCATGGCAAGACCTGTTTTGCGTTAAACCTGCCCTGGGAAACCGCTGTATGGTCTTACCCACCGTGCTGCAGCTCAGTTTAGGGGGTCTTGGCAATCCAATCTTCTTATAGCCTTTTAGGCCATCTTTATGCAGAGCAGCAAATCCTTTTGTTCTTTGCCTGGAGGTGCCGCGCTGAACTTGGATGAAGCGGATCCCAGCCTTGAGCTTTAGTTTTTAGAAATGTTGACGATTCTGGATCAGGAATGTGATAATTTAATTGTATGGTGACATCAAATATGGTTAAAAAAAAAATAAAAAAATAAAAAAAAATATACACATATATATATATATATATATATATATATATATATATATATATATGTATTTTTCGCCCTATAGGACGCACCGGCGTATAAGACGCACCCAATTTATAGGTGCAAAATCTAAAAAAATAAAGATTTTGAACCCAATAGTGGTCTTCAACCTGCGGACCTCCAGATGTTGCAAAACTACAACTCCCAGCATGCCCGGACAGCCGTTGGCTGTCCGGGCATGCTGGGAGTTGTAGTTTTGCAACATCTGGAGGTCCGCAGATTGAAGACTACTGCATAGGAGGTAATACTCACGTGTTCCCGCCGCTCCGGACCCGTCACCGCTGCCCTGGATGTCGCTCCCTCGCTGTCGCCGTGTCCCCGTCGCTCCGGAACGTCTCTGCTGCCGGCCGGGTATCCTCGCTCTCCGTCGCCGCCATCACGTCGTTACGCACGCCGACGCACGTACGCGACGACATGATGACGAGGAAGGAGAGCGCCGGCCATACAGGGGATCCCTGAACGGAGAAGACACCGAGGAGGCAGGTAAGGTCCCTCCCGGTGTTCTGTAAGCAGTAACCCGGATATTCAGTCGGGCTGTTCGGGACGCCGCGGTGAAATCGCTGAACAGCCGGGTTAGTGTCACTTTCCCTTCAGAAGCGGCGGTCAGTTTTGATCGCGGCGTCTGAAGGGTTAATACAGGGCATCACCGGGATCGGTGATGTCCTGTATTAGCCGCGGGTCCCGGCCGTTGATGGCCGCAGGGACCGCCGCGATAGGGGGTGTATTCGCCGTATAAGACGCACCAACATTTTGGCCCCAGTTTTGGGGAAGAAAAAGTGCGTCTTATACGGTGAAAAATACGGTATATATATATTTTTATTTTATTTTATTTTTTTTTACACACTTGTTTAGTCTCCTAGGGGCATTTATTAAGCGATCATTCGATTGCTTATGTAGATCAATATAATACATATACATGACATTGATCTATTGGATTGGTGCCATAGCCGTAGGCCCCAGGTCACATCATTGGCCTATCATTGGCCACAGTCTGCCTTGACAATGGATCGGCATCCAGTGGGGTATTACATTACGGGGTGATTGGACCACTAATGATGGCCATTTTAGTTTTGCCAATTTTCGTTTTTGCTCTTTTGTTTTTTCCTCCTTCCCACAACGCTTTCAATTTTGCACCTACAGACCCATATATGGTGTCGTTTTTTGCGTCACCAATCGTACTTTGTAATGACATCACTTATTTTATAACATAATCTGCGGCGAAACAAAAAAAAAAATTATTTGTGGGGTGAAATTTAAAAAAATGGCATTTTGTAAATTTTTAGGGCTTCCGTTTCTACGCAGTGCGCTTTTCAGTAAAAATGACCCCTTATCTTTATTCTGTAGGTCCATACGGTTACAGGGATTCACAATTTTTGTAGGTTTTATTTTATTTTGCTACTTTAAAAAATTATAACTACGTGCACCAAAATTTAGTATGTTTAAAATTGTCCTCTTTTGACCCCTATAACTTTTTTTTATTTTTCGGGGTTATATGATGGCTCCTTTTTTGCCCCATCCATTGTAGTTTTTATTAGAATTTTTTGTTTTTATGGGACTTTTTGATAGTTTTTTATTAATTTTTTTATAGTATACGAAGTGACCAAAAATGCAAAACTTTGGACTTGTATTTTTTTAAGTCTACGCCATCAACCGCGCGATTTAGCTAACCGGATATTTTAATAGTTCACAGAATTGGCCCATCTAGTCTGCCCAATAATCTGAATCCTATGAATAGTCCCTGGCCCTATCTTATATGAAGGATAGCCTTATGCTTATCCCTATCTTATATGAAGGATAACCTTATACCTATCCCTATCTTATATGAAGCATAGCCTTATACCTATCCCTATCTTATATGAAGGATAGCCTTATACCTATCTCTATCTTATATGAAGGATAGCCTTATACCTATCCCTATCTTATATGAAGGATAGCCTTATACCTATCTCTATCTTATATGAAGGATAGCCTTATGCCTATCTCAATCTTATATGAAGGATAGCCTTATGCTTATCCCTATCTTATATGAAGGATAACCTTATACCTATCCCTATCTTATATGAAGGATAGCCTTATACCTATCCCTATCTTATATGAAGAATAGCCTTATACCTATCCCTATCTTATATGAAGGATAGCCTTATACCTATCTCTATCTTATATGAAGGATAGCCTTATGCCTATCTCAATCTTATATGAAGGATAGCCTTATGCTTATCCCTATCTTATATGAAGGATAACCTTATACCTATCCCTATCTTATATGAAGGATAGCCTTATACCTATCCCTATCATATATGAAGGATAGCCTTATACCTATCCCTATCTTATATGAAGGATAGCCTTATACCTATCCCTATCTTATATGAAGGATAGCCTTATACCTATATCTATCTTATATGAAGGATAGCCTTATACCTATCCCTATCTTATATGAAGGATAGCCTTATGTCTATCCCTATCTTATATGAAGGATAGCCTTATACCTATCCCTATCCTATATGAAGGATAGCCTTATACCTATCCCTATCTTATATGAAGGATAGCCTTATACCTATCCCTATCTTATATGAAGGATAGCCTTATACCTATCCCTATCTTATATGAAGGATAGCCTTATGTCTATCCCTATCTTATATGAAGGATAGCCTTATACCTATCCCTATCTTATATGAAGAATAGCCTTATACCTATCCCTATCTTATATGAAGGATAGCCTTATACCTATCCCTATCTTATATGAAGGATAGTCTTATACCTATCTCTATCTTATATGAAGGATAGCCTTATGCTTATCCCTATCTTATATGAAGGATAACCTTATACCTATCCCTATCTTATATGAAGGATAGCCTTATACCTATCCCTATCTTATATGAAGGATAGCCTTATACCTATCTCTATCTTATATGAAGGATAGCCTTATGCCTATCTCAATCTTATATGAAGGATAGCCTTATGCTTATCCCTATCTTATATGAAGGATAACCTTATACCTATCCCTATCTTATATGAAGGATAGCCTTATACCTATCCCTATCTTATATGAAGGATAGCCTTATACCTATCCCTATCTTATATGAAGGATAGCCTTATACCTATCCCTATCTTATATGAAGGATAGCCTTATACCTATCTCTATCTTATATGAAGGATAGCATTATACCTATCCCTATCTTATATGAAGGATAGCCTTATGCCTATCTCAATCTTATATGAAGGATAGCCTTATGCTTATCCCTATCTTATATGAAGGATAACCTTATACCTATCCCTATCTTATATGAAGGATAGCCTTATACCTATCCCTATCTTATATGAAGGATAGCCTTATGCCTATCTCAATCTTATATGAAGGATAGCCTTATGCTTATCCCTATCTTATATGAAGGATAACCTTATACCTATCCCTATCTTATATGAAGGATAGCCTTATACCTATCCCTATCTTATATGAAGGATAGCCTTATACCTATCCCTATCATATGAAGGATAGCCTTATACCTATCTCTATCTTATATGAAGGATAGTCTTATACCTATCTCTATCTTATATGAAGGATAGCCTTATGCTTATCCCTATCTTATATGAAGGATAACCTTATACCTATCCCTATCTTATATGAAGGATAGCCTTATACCTATCCCTATCTTATATGAAGGATAGCCTTATACCTATCTCTATCTTATATGAAGGATAGCCTTATGCTTATCCCTATCTTATATGAAGGATAACCTTATACCTATCCCTATCTTATATGAAGGATAGCCTTATACCTATCCCTATCTTATATGAAGGATAGCCTTATACCTATCCCTATCTTATATGAAGGATAGCCTTATACCTATCCCTATCTTATATGAAGGATAGCCTTATACCTATCTCTATCTTATATGAAGGATAGCCTTATACCTATCCCTATCTTATATGAAGGATAGCCTTATGTCTATCCCTATCTTATATGAAGGATAGCCTTATACCTATCCCTATCCTATATGAAGGATAGCCTTATACCTATCCCTATCTTATATGAAGGATAGCCTTATACCTATCCCTATCTTATATGAAGGATAGCCTTATACCTATCCCTATCTTATATGAAGGATAGCCTTATGTCTATCCCTATCTTATATGAAGGATAGCCTTATACCTATCCCTATCTTATATGAAGAATAGCCTTATACCTATCCCTATCTTATATGAAGGATAGCCTTATACCTATCCCTATCTTATATGAAGGATAGTCTTATACCTATCTCTATCTTATATGAAGGATAGCCTTATACCTATCCCTATCTTATATGAAGGATAGCCTTATGCCTATCTCAATCTTATATGAAGGATAGCCTTATGCTTATCCCTATCTTATATGAAGGATAACCTTATACCCATCCCTATCTTATATGAAGGATAGCCTTATACCTATCCCTATCTTATATGAAGGATAGCCTTATGCCTATCTCAATCTTATATGAAGGATAGCCTTATGCTTATCCCTATCTTATATGAAGGATAACCTTATACCTATCCCTATCTTATATGAAGGATAGCCTTATACCTATCCCTATCTTATATGAAGGATAGCCTTATACCTATCTCTATCTTATATGAAGGATAGCCTTATGCCTATCTCAATCTTATATGAAGGATAGCCTTATGCTTATCCCTATCTTATATGAAGGATAACCTTATACCTATCCCTATCTTATATGAAGGATAGCCTTATACCTATCCCTATCTTATATGAAGGATAGCCTTATACCTATCCCTATCTTATATGAAGGATAGCCTTATACCTTTCCCTATCTTATATGAAGGATAGCCTTATACCTATCTCTATCTTATATGAAGGATAGCCTTATACCTATCCCTATCATATATGAAGGATAGCCTTATGTCTATCCCTATCTTATATGAAGGATAGCCTTATACCTATCCCTATCCTATATGAAGGATAGCCTTATACCTATCCCTATCTTATATGAAGGATAGCCTTATACCTATCCCTATCTTATATGAAGGATAGCCTTATACCTATCCCTATCTTATATGAAGGATAGCCTTATGTCTATCCCTATCTTATATGAAGGATAGCCTTATACCTATCCCTATCTTATATGAAGAATAGCCTTATACCTATCCCTATCTTATATGAAGGATAGCCTTATACCTATCCCTATCTTATATGAAGGATAGCCTTATACCTATCCCTATCTTATATGAAGGATAGCCTTATACCTATCCCTATCTTATATGAAGGATAGCCTTATGTCTATCTCTATCTTATATGAAGAATAGCCTTATACCTATCCCTATCTTATATGAAGGATAGCCTTATACCTATCCCTATCTTATATGAAGGATAGCCTTATGTCTATCTCTATCTTATATGAAGAATAGCCTTATACCTATCCCTATCTTATATGAAGGATAGCCTTATACCTATCCCTATCTTATATGAAGGATAGCCTTATACCTATCCCTATCTTATATGAAGAATAGCCTTATACCTATCTCTATCTTATATGAAGGATAGCCTTATACCTATCCCTATCTTATATGAAGGATAGTCTTATGTACGGTGGTACTTAACGCACCAGGACGTACATTTACGTCCTGTACATAACCGCAGGCATCGAAGCGATGCCCGTGTCATGCGTGGCTGATCCCGGCTGCTGATCGCAGCCAGGGACCCGCCGGCAATGGCCAACGCCCGCGATCTCGCGGGCGTCCGCCATTAACCCCTCAGATGCCGGGATCAATACAGATCCCGGCATCTGCGGTAGTACGCGATTTCAACGAATGATCTGATCGCCCGCAGCGCTGCTGCGGGGATCCGATCATTCATAACGCCGCACGGAGGTCCCCTCTCCTGCCTCCATCCGGCTCCCGGCGTCTTCTGCTCTGGTCTGAGATCGAGCAAACCAGAGCAGAAGATGACCGATAATACTGATCTGTTCTATGTCCTATACATAGAACAGATCAGTATTAGCAATCATGGTAGTGCTATGAATAGTCCCCTATGGGGACTATTCAAGTGTTAAAAAGAATGTAAAAAATGTAAAAGTAAAAGTAAAAAAAAAGTGAAAAATCCCCTCCCCCAATAAAAAAGTAAAACGTCCGTTTTTTCCTATTTTACCCCCAAAAAGCGTAAAAATAACTTTTATAGACATATTTGGTATCGCCGCGTGTATAAATGTCCGAACTATTAAAATAAAATGTTAATGATCCCGTACGGTGAACGTAAAAAAAAAAAAGTCCAAAATTGCTACTTTTTTAATACATTTTATTTAAAAAAAATTATAAAAAATGTATTAAAAGTTTTTTATATGCAAATGTGGTATCAAAGATAAGTACAGATCATGGCACAAAAAATTAGCCCTCATACCGCCGCTTATACGGAAAAATAAAAAAGTTATAGCTCATCAAAATAAAGGGATTATAAACGTACTAATTTGGTCAAAAATTTTGTGATTTTTTTTTAAGCACAACCATAATATAAAAGTATGTAATAATGGTATCATTTTAATCGTATTGACCCTCAGAATAAAGAACACACTTCATTTTTACCATAAATTGTATGGCGTGAAAAAGAAATCTTTCAAAATTAGCAAAATTGCGTTTTTCTTTTTAATTTCCCCACAAAAATAGTGTTTTTTGGTTGCGCCATACATTTTATGATATAATGAGTTATGTCATTACAAAGGACAACTGGTTGCGCAAAAAACAAGCCCTCATACTAGTCTGTGGATGAAAATATAAAAGAGATATGATTTTTAGAAGGCGAGGAGGAAAAAACGAAAACGTAAAAATTAAATTGTCTGAGTCCTTAAGGGGTTAAACTCCTTCACTGTATTTGCAGCGACCACTTCTGCAGGAAGGCTATACCATGCATCCACTACTCTCTCAGTAAAGTAATACTTCCTGATATTACTGCAGAAACCATTCCCCTCTAATTTATAACTATGTCCTCTATATATATAACACTATGTCCTCTATATATATAACACCATGTCCTCTATATATAACACTATGTCCTCTATATATAACACTATGTCCTCTATATATAACACTATATCCTCTATATATAACACTATGTCCTCTATATAACACTATGTCCTCTATATATAACACTATGTCCTCTATATAACACTATGTCCTCTATATATAACACTATGTCCTCTATATATAACACTATGTCCTCTATATATAACACTATGTCCTCTATATAACACTATGTCCTCTATATATAACACTATATCCTCTATATATAACACTATGTCCTCTATATAACACCATGTCCTCTATATATAACACTATATCCTCTATATATAACACTATGTCCTCTATATATAACACTATGTCCTCTATATAACACTATGTCCTCTATATAACAGTATATCCTCTATATATAACACT